>NC_137636.1:33288428-33580928 GCF_963383615.2 Lipophrys pholis | reverse complement strand
AACAACAAAAAATGCTAAATGGCCAAAACAACGTTTCAATGATGTTTCAAGTAAAAACACGATGTTGTTGCAGTTTTTGTTTCTGTGAAGTTTCCCCTTCATACGCAGTGTTTTCTCAACAACAGCAGATACACTGAAAATGATGCAGTTCACATGTTGGTCCACTAGTAGGTGCTGTTTGTTTGTTTTTGTAATGAAACCACACCCACACACACACACACATGCAGCAGAGAACAATCTGCTCTAAACATTAACAACGGGAGAACACAGACATTCCAGTGGACAGACGACCAAGTTGGATTGTTATTACGGTGACTGTCAAAATAAAACTACCAAGTCCAGGAGAATCTGGACTGGGAGTCATGACACACTGGAGGAAACTGATTGTTCTGTTTGTCTCTACTGAGCATGTGCACAACTACTAGTTACTACGGCTGCGGTGACCAGCAGCAGGAGCAAACTTGCATTTTACCCCATTTTTCACCGAAACAGATTTGGAGCGGGTTTTTTTTCCAGAGGCTCCGGGCACCGTTGTTGAGTAACGAACCAAAACACAAGGAAAGTTTTCTGTTTTCACTTGAAAAGGTTGTCGTGTAAACGGGGCCTTAATGATTGCTACAGTTAATCCTCATTCATCAACTGCACTTTGGTTGTAAAGCTTGTTTGTCATCATTCAGTGCTTAAATTCCGTCAGCTCTCTGGCGGCTCGTTATCATGTTAGCTTGCGCTGCCGTGCAGACGTTAGCGCACCTCAAGATATCCTGCAGATATTCAGCTTCCTCTCTGGGTTTGTTTCACCCTGCCGATGTAACTGGTACCTAATAGGACATGAGCGATGTTAATGAGCTCTGAGAATCCAGTTAGCTGAGATTGAAGTCCGTTGTCTGAACTTTACGTCCTGGCCGTACGAGGCAGGGCCGCGGGACGCCAGCTCCCTTTTATAGCTCGCCTCGCATTCGTGTTTTTGCTGAGCCGCTCGGTTGACTTCCACCGGGGGAACCGTTCAGATCATTTCATTGTGGAAGCTTAAATGTCCTCTCGGGAAAGGAACCGGTAACGTGTTGTTTGGCAGCGCCCCAGCCCTCCATTACGGCGACGCTCTGTGGGAGTGCGTGTCTTGTCGTCTGATGCATCTGTCCCCCGTCGCTCAGTGTTTCTCCTGCCTTCTCGCTGCTCGTCTCCTGAAGGAGGAACACCAGGACTCGCCGGCGGCTTTACACACTGTGCTGTTTATGGCGCGGCCCGCAGGGGCTGTTAGAAACTCATTAATTCTGCTGGTTTTTACAGCCATACTTACCGCCACAGAGCGCTGCAATTTGTGCCCTTGGTAAGGCATGTGTTGACTAAATTCAGCTTATCTTCAGAAACACGGTAACACATTTCACCACTGACCAATTAGCCCGTTCACATTGTTTACCCAGCGCCTCGCCCATTTTCCCCACAATCACTCATTTCTCTCTGTTGCTCAGCCCCGACAGAACAAATTGACATTGTGAGTCTGTCTTTAATAGCCAGGCCAGTTGTGTTTGTGCAGCGGACTTCATTAGCGCGGTTAAACAGTGAGCGTTGGTTATTCACGGAGCCGCCCCTCGGCCTCTGTTTGCATTGTGCTTCATTCCCACTAATCACATTATTACAGTGTTTGTTGTGATGTTGCCGGCGTTCGGATGCTTGCGGAGTCCGCCTGCGTTCGCCTGACGGAGGAGCTGGAAGCTGCATTGCAGTATTTCTTGCTCCTTCCACAGATCATTTCCAGGCTGCAGCAGCACAAACACACACCCCGACTCTGATTTCCTCCGTTTACATTATCGAGGTTGTGCTCATCTGATCCCAGTCTGAGCTCTTCTGCTGCGCGCGGAAAAGAAAAGCAGATGTCGTTAGCATTTGTAAATGTGCTCGCCGCCTCAAACAGACAGCGATAGTGGAGGGGGGGGGACCGAGAGGCATGTGTGGCTGCCGGGCAGTAACATTCATTAAGATACCATTAAGATAGTAAAAAGTTCCCCTCGTTAATCATTGTGCTCATAAACCCCAAAATAACGGATCCAGGAAGCGCAGCCTGTTTGACTCAGGTTCTCTCTTCGCTCGCTCATCTCCTCCCCGGCTGCGTCGGTTCTGATTAAATCTCCCATCACTCAGGAACACGCTGCTACTTTCAGCTGCTTTTAATGATTCAAGGCCTTTAAGTCGTCACACATCTCATGTCTCTCCCTTTTAGCCGCTCGCAGATGGAGATATTGATTTAGACGTTCCTCCTGTTATCTTCATGCTGAACCTTCAGAACAGGTCGATTTCCTCTCGTTCTCCTCATGACACGCACTTTCTGGTCACTTTGTTAGACGCACGCCCACATACACACACGCTCGGTAGTCACGATGTGAATGATCTAATATCAGTATTAACCAGCAGTGAAACAGGAGTTCCTAACAAAGTGGCCTTTGGGTGTGTATTTCCTTAAATCACCGCCTCAGAGACTTTTATCAAAAGGTCAAAAACCAAATAGTGCGTCCGGCTGCTTTGAGCCAAGGTTCAGATTCTATAATGAAAAACAAAACAAGGCATGTTGGAAAATACTAGGTACAAATGAAACGCATCAATTTCTCACCTTTTTCCCTTTTCTCACTAACTAACCTAAAATATTTTTACACTTTACATCCAACCTTTACCCTTGTTTGTGAAACTAATCATTTCTTGTGCTCTTCCCAGCACAGCACCAGTCAAAGGTTTGTTTTTTGTTCAGTTTTCAAAAAGGTTTAAATTGGAAGCTTCTTCAAGCTCATCGGCCAATCCTTTCCACTGATCCATTACACACAGGGACACACACACTTGTTTAAGACATATAATCACACTGTTTTCTGACTGTTTAAGGTTCAGAATTATTCTAAAATACAACCTGCTATGACTCACTGTCACTACTTTTCTGGGATTACCTTCACTTTCCCATTCAAACAGATGAAGTCTGAGCCACTGACAGAGAAGTTAAACTGTTAAATCCATCCACTCTTTAGAGTTTCTGCAGCTCCTCGAGCTCACAGCTGAAACTTACCTGGACACTGAGCCTGTTAGTCATTTTCATTCATGATCTCGTTCTCTAAACTTCAGTGATCTCCAGTTCAGTGTAATATTGTCAGTTTGTAATAGCAGATAATGAGATATGAACAACCTGGACAAAGACTCAAGATCCAAACGGTGTCATTTTTATCATTATTCTTTAAAACCTTTTACGCCTCGCTTCGGACAAACAGCTTTTATAGCAGTTTTATTATTTGTAGATTTCCTGTGCGTGTTTTCATGTTTTTGTTCTGCTGGAAGCAAGGACACCACTGGTGGGTGGGTGGGTGGGTGTGTGTGTGTGTGTGTGTGTGTGTGTGTGTGTGTGTGTGTGTGTGTGTGTGTGTGTGTGTGTGTGTGTGTGTGTGTGTGTGTGTGTGTGTGTGTGTGTGTGTGTGTGTGTGTGTGTGTGTGTGTGTGTGTGTGTGTGTGTGTGTGTGTGTGTGTGTGTGTGTGTGTGTGTGTGTGTGTGCGCGTGTGTAAGACTGACATACTGATATTTACACTTTTCTGTGAAATGGGTCTTAGTGATTTGTGTGCCTCCAGAGTCTCGTTCTGACTGCTGAGTGAACCTGTAGCCTCACATGCTGCTGCAATTTACTACCTAATTACATCCTGTCTGAGGCTGCAGGGGCAGTTTCACCTTGAGCCTTGATAAAAAAAAAAAAAAGCTTTCTTGTCCACTTTACTAACCTTTATAATGAAAGAGAGTTACACACAAGCGCCAATCAATATCAAAGGTCGTGTTTGTGTGAGTGGGTGTGGTGTGTGTGTGTGTGTGTGTGTGTGTGTGTGTGTGTGTGTGTGTGTGTGTGTGTATTTTGACTGTACTTTCCATGTTTTCCTCCAGCAGCTGCGGCCCAACATGTGATTCTTGTATATTGTGTGTGTTGTGTTGTGTTCAGCCCTGCCTTCCCCTGCCTGATGTTTGTTTCCTGTGCAGGTTTCCTTCATCCAGAACCTGGTTTTCTGTGTGGAGCGAGCCTACCGGGTGCCGGACTACGGCATGTGGGAGCGAGGCAGTAAATACAACAACGGCAGCACGGAGCTGCACTCCAGGTCAGTCAGAGGAGAAAGCTCGCAGACTCATGATGCTCCATCCCCAATCATCTACCCCAGTGATTCACAGCCCTTTTATTGAGGGACCCAATCTTTTACCATTGTAAAATATGGCTTCAATGGAGCCATATTTTATGTAACTCTCTTGGGACTCTCTTTTTCTTTTGGACAGATTCATTTTTCTCTTTAGCCTGACGCGCCACCATTTTTTCTCCCACTGGTTACACTTTTCATGTAAAGGCTTAAACTGAGTAAATTTCTGACATAAATCAATTAAATGCTGACTGACTCATTTTTAAGACCTAAAATAAATGTTATACGTCTCAAATCAGGGGTGTCAAACACATTTTGATGATGTGAAGAGGTTGAAAAGAACTGCGCTGATGCTTCTTGCTTGCATTAAAGTATTTATTATAAAATTGGATAGCATCAGAATCGCAGCCTATATCTGCAGAGAGCTGCGGGAGCACGCAGAGTCAGGGTGCGTCTCCCAGAGCTGCGCCCATCTTCAAGTTTTCTAGGTCTCTTGACACAAGCTCCTAACAAAGTGTCCAGGAATGTGGTTTCATGTAGGTGAAGGAACCTCTAAACATTTCTGTCTCCAGGCCCGCAGCCTAGCTGTCACATCAGGAAGTATTTGATATATCTTCAGGACTCTCACGGACTGGCTGTCCAAGCCAGAAGCACAAAATAATAATAAGAAAATATACGTCAAGTTGTCTGGACCGGTAAAATACTTAATATGTAAAATATGTAAGTTTTTCTACACGATGACAATGTTGATATTTTCAGCTGGATTTGGCCCACGGGCCTTACGTTTGAGACCCCGTCTCCAAATCAAGAATACTTCACAACCCCCACCCTCTTTGGCGCCCCCTGTTGTCTGGGGGCCCCCGTGGTTGGGTATGACTGATCTATGCCATCATACCACAAGTTGCTTCGGTCGGCAGCAGCTTGGACAAACACGCTGCGCTGCATTGCTGGCCGGCCTTGATCGCTGGAGTCAGCGGTGGCGGCAGTCAGATGGATAGAAGCTTGGCAGTGGTTCTACTTTAGGGGCCTTTAACCTTTAGAACTCAAAGAGATGCTTTGGCCTTTTTCTAGCATTAAAATCAGTGTGGAGTTGCAATATCTAACTGTTAAATTGTAGTTATCAAACATCAGACATGTTATCCTTATTTTTAAACACCGGGCATGTTATTTAGTAGTTGTTTTTGCAGTTTTATCTTCTTTTTTTTTTTAAAGCCTTTTTTAGTTGTTTTAACTGTGTGAACCACTTCAGCTGTCACTCGTCTGACACTTTTTGCCTTTTCACTTGCATTTGAATTGATTCGCCGTCTTAACAGTTTTACCCATTTAAACTGTTTTGACTCTTTTTTTCACTTTTAGAGTTTTTTCAGGTGCGTTGACTAGTTTAAAAGTGTTTTGTCTTTGTTAGTTGTTTCAGCAATTTTGAGTCTTTTGATGCGTGATATCATTGGCAGGATGCACCAATTCCGACACCACTATCAGGTCTGATACTACACAAAGTACTCGTAAAGTTAGTAGAACTGCTCTGTTGATCAGGAGGATTTTACTCTGAGGAATGCTACATGCTACACGCTAAAGGCTTTCAGGCTCACACACCACGATGCTACATGCTAAACATGGTTAAAGTGTGTCTGATACAGTCATTAGCAGCTCGGTCCCTCGGTCTGCAGTCTGCAGTACTATGTGTACTGTATTCAAGGCTGCTCAGCGGTGACGTAGCATCAACACAGAGGTGTGTGGATTTGGTTTGCAGCGGCGCTTAGCCTTCGCATATCGTTTGCATGTGCAGTATTAGCTTCAATTAATGATCTCAAACAAGTTCATTAACACCAGTTTGTCTGAGGGAAAGTCCACTCTGAAACAAACGGATTATAGGAAAGAAATGTTTGTTTCTCTGAATATCTTCTATAACTATCCTGCAAATTGTAATTATTGATCGTCTGGCTTTTTTATCATTAACAAGAAAGAAAGTAATTTTTCCTTTAACTAACTGCTTAATTCGTTTCACTGATTTGCCTTTTCAATATTCAAACCTGTATTAATTCATTATAATATGGATAGTAGCACCAGCTCAGAATGCTTAGGTATTTTGCCACCTGCAGCAGTTTTTCTACGGATCCGGAGGTCTGAAACATCTGTGATCAACAGAGATGTTTTAACCACTTTACACCTAATAAGATGTTTAAAGCTCTAAAATGAAGAGACCACAGCTCAAAAACTTTAGACATAATTTAGATATGAATACAAAACTTCTCTTTTAAGTCACAATCATGCTTCTGTGTTGTTGTTTTTTTTAGATTCAGGAGTTTTTAGCTGTAACTAACCACCGTATATATAAAAAAACGACATCATTTTCAGCGTTTCTGCTATTTATGTGTAAACGAGAAACTTTTCTCAAACAAAAACGCAACAACGATGAGTTCTCACTGAATTAAAGAGGTGCTTCTCATCTTGGCTCTGCTCGTCCATCCAAACAGAGCTAACCAAACATGTTTCCTCCGTCCGAGCCGTCAGCTCTTCCTCTGTCCAGGTGTGTTTGTCGGTTTTAAAGCTTATTTACTGATGGGAATGTCAGAACAACAGCAGGCTGTAACCTCCGCTGAGGAAATAACCTGCGTCGAGGAGAGAAGTAATGGATCCACAGCCGAGTGCTTCACTGACTGAAGATAAGGATTTAGTTTCCAAACATGAGCTCTGTTCTCAGCCCGAGTTTCACTAACTGATGCTTCATCCAAGGTCGGCCTGGCCTCTCCCTCTCGCTCCGTCTTGATAAAGATCCTCAATTTCTGCCATTTCTTATCTCTGGGAAGCTTGTTTTCCTTTTTTTCTTTCTCCAACAATCCAAGGCTATTGGCCGCAGCTGGCTGAGATATCCTGCAGAAAAGATATCAGATATTCTGTAGTGGAGAAGCTCAAGCTCTTGTATTTCCTCCCCTTCATGGCCAGGCTTTAGAGTTACACAATTAGCGAGCCTGCTTATACGTGTAGTTGTGAATTATCATGCGGTATGCGAACAGCCAACTGTGGCCGAGGCTGCATGTGAGCAAGACAGGATCAGACCGAGGAGTCTTTTCCCTTCTGAGCGCCGACGGGCAGACTAGAGCTTCATCATGTTGATCACCACAACCAGTCAGCTGTTTTTATTCAAAGTAGCATCTTCAATTTCTGAATTATCCGTATTCCTTCAAACATCACAGCTTTAGATCAGTTACATGCATTTCTGTTACCATTACAGAACTACAGGCCTTAATTTCTTCATGAGTAATTAATCTTGCAGCAATTTAAACTCATTCCTTTAACTCTGCTGTAATACACTCCGTTTACGCATGAATCAGCCAGAACATTATGACCACTGGCCTGATATTGTGTCTGTGGCTTCATCGCTCCAATACTCAAACTGTTTGGAGGGATGAATCAGGTTTCCAAACTCTCAGGGCCTGTTTACACGGCGATGATTTCAAGTGAAAACATAAACATTTTGGGGGAATTTTGGGTCTGTTTACACCCCAACGGCGCTCAAAGTCACTGAAAACGCGAGTTTTTTAAAACAACTTTCAAAGTGTAACATATTGAATATGCGTGGGCTTTGAGCACAACTGGAAAACGAAGCTTTCTGGAAACGGCCAGACTCTGTCGACAGCGGAAACGCTGCTACTGCACATGTACACCACTGTCATAGTAACTAGTAGTTCTGCACATGCTCAGTAGAGACAGAAAGAACAACGTTTCCTCCAGAGTGTCATGACTCCCAGTCACATTTATTTTTTTTAAAATCGGTGTATAAAAGCAGATCCTTGGCTTTTCAGGAGGAACTGCATGAAGGCGCCTGATAAATCCAATACAAACTCCTCTGTGTGAGTGTTGTATCAGTGTGTGTGTGTGTGTGTGTGTGTGTGTGTGTGTGGTGTACAGTCAGAGTTCCCTGACTGACCGTCTGCTGCAACATTTTCATCATGTGGATCTTTACCTGCACGTCAGGTGAGACTGTTGCATCATCAGTCTGCTCGTTTTAACTGAGAGTTCCACTTGTGTGTGCGTGTGCGTGTGCGTGTGCGTGTGCGTGTGTGTGTCAGCAGATCTGCTTTCCGTCGTGGTTTCCGTCTCTTCCTTCTTTCTTTGAGAAATCCTGGCATCGTAGAAAAGGAAACAGAACGACAGTGAAATTGATTCCCATTTATTCTGCGTTGCAATCACAGAATTCAGCCACTGTGAAATTCACTATACGTTTTTTTTTTTTTTTTTTTTTTTATCCTTCGCTCTCCGCCATCATTCATTATCTACAGTTGACCACAATCTCTGAAGCTTCAGCCTCATTGAATTTTCTCCGAGAGCGGTTGAGGGTTTAAATAAGAAGAAAGGGGGCGGGTCCCTCTCACAGCTCTGCACCACAGCCTCCATGTTGAACTCGCCACGTGCCCGGCGGCCGCTCTCTAACGCTCTGTTTCTGCCCTCTGCAGCTCTGTGGGCCTCGCCAAATCGGCTCTGGAGGCCATCAATGGATTCAACCTGTTTGGAAACCAGGTATTTGAATAATTCACCCACTGCCTCACACATTTCCCCATCTATTAGTAACCCCACGAACCCACATTTGTCTCGTGTCTCATCGTGTCTCATCGTGTCTCATCGCTCCGGATTGCATGATGGATAGACGGCCTGGTTTCTAATTCCAACCTACAGAGGCTCATTATAGCTGCACACGTCAGCCGGCTGAAGGAGAACGACCAGCACACGTTACATCCTGCTGACAGCAGAGAGTCGGCTGGAAATGAACGGTTACAACGGTTATGAAATTTACCTGGTGAACAAAATGGAATGCGAGCACCAGTTTATGATTTTTATTTTTACATTTTGCATGATTTGCATCAGCTTCAGCCAAGATAAATGATCATGTTGTGATGGTTTTATTGAAGATTTGTGGATATATACTGTCAATCAGGAGTCAAATGCTGGTGATTCGATGCTGAGTCAGTCGAGTTTGTCTTCATGGAATGCTTTGTTTGTTTGTTTGTTTGTTTGTATCTATTTTTCAACTTTGAAACTTTTAATTGAAAGTCTGGCTTTTATTCACACAAAGAGGCTCAAACAGACTCAAATATGAGATTTGTAGTTCAATTTTCATCTGAAGTGAATGAGATGTGATGGAAGCAAATCTCACCATATTGAAATTGATCCAGCCACCTTCTGGTTTGATTAATGTATAGTCTCATCTGTCCATGTAAGAGACATCGCACAGCATCTCAGTCAGGCCAACTGGACCTTGTTCAATGTGTCTACCAAACAGTACAAACTAAAGAAGCAATGAATAAATCCATGTCCTATCACAGAAGATCTCACTCCCCGGGTCCAGACACACATATCGTTTCACATCACAAGGAACAGTCTCACGCCTATGAAGACAGAAATGTCCACATGTTTGACAGAGAAGACGGATGGTTTGAGAGGAATAAAAGAAGCCATCGATATGAAACTGGAAAAACCGTCTGTTCACAGAGGGGGAGCTTCATGACACAATCTAACATTCTTCTTTCTTCTCTGCCAAAGAAATCGATAATCCAACTTCAAGGGTCATGATGAATCTCAAGTGAATCCCGTGAGACCTCGTGTGACTCCAGTACTGTTAAAGGGCCACACCCCGGCCCCTGTGGTTTATTACCAGAAGACACTTGAGTGACAAAGTATCAAAGAGTTTTGTTAGCTGGAGTCCACCGCTCAGTTAGAGTAACTAGCCGAGTCGAGGGAGCAGCATGAACTGATGAAGACGTGTCAATAAGAAGCAAAACATCTTCCAACATGTTTAACCAAGACCAGTCCAACTCGACCGCGTTGAGCTGTCTGATGCAGTTCAGGCTCACCAGCACTGGAACTGATCCAGAACAGTGTGAAGGCAGGTTCACCTGGACAGGTAAGCAGTCCATCACCAGACACATAGAGAGACACACACTAACATTTAGACCAGGGTCACACACAACGATCCACTGGTTCGTCGTTGTGTTCCACTAGTTGGTGCAAGTTGGTTCTGGGTTTTCTGCAATCCAGCCTCACACATCCACGCAGAGGAGAGCCGGATGTAAAGCTGTCAGCTCCTTTTCTCCGTCCTTCTGCATGGTTCAGGTCCACTCACTATCTATCGTGGAGAATTGTTCTCCAGATGATGGTGTAGTGAATGGTAGGAAGAGCTGTTACATTTTAAAGAGTAGGCAGCACAAACACTTCGAATCCTCCTCTGTTTTTGTTCATCTACTCACACATGAGCAGAAGAAACATGGACTGTGAATGTGGAGAAGTTTGGTTTTCTTTGTTTCCGTGGCTTTAGAGACGGTTGTGTTTGGAAACGGTTTTCACTGCTTCTGTCGTGTAAATGAACAATCAAACCCAAACTAAAGTTGACTGTTTTAGAGTAGCCCTTAGAGCAGCTCGGCCAACTGTGAGGAAATGCAGAGGAAATCCAAACACCATGGAGGAAGGCTCAGTCCAGAATCGAACCCCGGATGTTCTGGTTGTGCGAGTACAATCCACCACACAACCATAAATGATGATAACCCTCCAATACCCCAGAGGAACTGAACTGCTGGTGTCATGCACATTGTATTGAGGTTTTTTCAGAGTTTGTGAGGAGGTCCTCTCTGCTGAGGCCGAATTGGGCAAAGATCATCTTTAATTCATGTAAATGATGAGACCTCATCAGTGGACCTGCTGTTATGAAACAGACGTTTCTGTCGGTTCTTCTTTATCTCCTGCCTCCATCAGTGTTGATTCTTTCCTTCTCGTTTTTCATTTTTCTCGCTCCCGTATGGGAAAGGAAAAACAAGAACAATCATTACTCCTGCTAATCGGTTGGAAAATAGCCCCGCCACTTAGCAGATAGGCTCTCTTTGTTATCGTTCTCTTTCCTTTGTCTTCCTGGGCTTTGACCTCCCTGGACATTTAATGTCTCTGATGGTGAGTGTTTATCTTATCATCACACTGCGGCTGCTGGATGGTTGTGGAGTGTGTGTATTACTGTAAAGTGGCTGTTTGTGTTGCTTCTCTGAGCACTGGCAAAAAAAAACGAGGGATTTAACCGGGCCTGAAAATGGATTTTGTCATCGAGCTGAGCTTGTTGAAAGAATCAATTTATCGAGGCGGCTGCTTTATGAGCCGTGCTGTGACGAACCCCATGTGAGTGTGAGACCCAGCCTGTTGTTCCTCGCTGGGAATGGAGGAGCCACGAGCCTTCCGGTTGCTTATTAATGATTTCTATCAATCTCGATTTTCCCAGCTGACTTCCATCTTTTCCAAACCTGGAGTTTGACTGTCTCTCCTCACCCCAGAACATTCGCTCTACACTCTGCCGCCACGCTGTCCTCCGCCTGCAGGCTCCTGGTGTCTGTCACATCTGGCCTTTTCTCTATGAGATGAATGGACACTTTGGGGGAACTTAAGGTTTCCTGTGACACCGACCGTTCAGCAGGATAGAGAGGCCGCAGCCTCCTCAGTGTGATGAATTGAAGAGGCTGGTTAAAATTGGTCTCTGCAGGAGGAAGAGCCTTCAGCTTTAAAGCCAGTCGGTAAATTCGGCAGAGCTGTGTACACACTGCCGGACCAGCGAGTCCCAACAGGTTCCCCTCTCCATCCAAGAGACTCACGCACGCAGTTTCAGTGGGACTCCTGCATTTAAACACAACAAAAGCAGCGTCAACGTGAAGTATCCTGTGTCACTGGGAGAAAATATGATTTACCATCTGTCCACATCTATTTAGCAACCTATTAGAATAGAACAAATGTGTGCAGCCACATGTGACTACGTCTCCCCGCTAGTGATTATTATTTTTTTTTTTTAAAAAGGTACAATGACTAAAAATGCAATAACTAACAGTGTATATAACTATTACTAATTACAATAATTCAACTTGTGAAACTACATGTGACCTAAAAAGTGGTAGAAACGTGTTATTTAGTCATGAAAGTTGCAGTCGTCTGTAATGGAAGGTTGTCCTTCGTCCATTATGTTGGTTTATAGTTGACTGGCTGCGGGGTGGTGAAGTGGTTCGAGGTCTCACCTCACAGCAGAACACCTGTGGAGTTTGCATGTTCTCCTATGGGTGAGTCTGTAAACTTGGGATAGAGATGTCCTGTATGGGGCATGTGTTGTCCTGTGGTGGACATTAACATGAACTCACACAGGAAGCAGCTTTAAGGAGCAGGGTCGTCTGACTCCGTCCCCGGGGTTCATACTGGACAAATGAGACCCATTAATGATCCAGAAGCCTGTCTCTCTCTGTCTTTTGACTGCAAATGTACGTTGAAATGCATCCTTGGCTTTTCGAGCTCCAACCTCATTGTTTCAAGACCAAGGGAAAAGCTCTTAAAACATCCCACCGGGCCCGGTGATAAACCTTGTGGGTGTATCCTGCTGTCCGTCCATATTCAGCCGAGATAAATTTTCTTTCACTAGAACACAGGCTGGGATGAAGCATATAGATGGAGAATGAATGGAGACTGAAACGCTGCACGTCACACTGCTCTCATTTCTTCACATCACAGTGATGAAGTGTGAGACAACACCAGGCAGAAAGTGCAGAAAGTGCTCCGTTTGCTTTTATTTCACATAGATCAGCATTTATTAATAAAAAAAGTGATATACAGTTGTTTTTCTGTGACCATGTTTCAATCTGATCGTTGTAAAGGCGCTGGGACGCTCACTTTGTAAGGAACAATGTATATTAGCAATTAAAAATACAGACATTTTCCTCCTATAATGGAATTATACTCAAAATAACAGGTGGAGGAATTACTTTTAAAGTAAAGAGTTGTCCTCTTATTTGAATGTATACATTTTGATGGCTAGCTCCTCATTCTGTCTGTCTCATCTTTAATGGTCATCGTCTCATCGTTCTCATCTTTTCACGTCTTTCATGAAAACCCACTGGCGAATAAATAGAGGAACCATCTTCTCTGTGTGTCAGAGAAAGAAATGTGTAGGAAACAGTCACACGGTTCAGAGAGGCCGTTGGATTTTCCACTTTGCGAGTGAATGTCCTCCAGGTCGGAGAGCAGCTCCACCAGCGGCGCCGTGTCTCTGTACATGTGCCGGTCGCCGTGTTGGAGCCTGGTGAACAGCAGAAAGGTTCCCGACGTGTCGCACAGCTGCTGCACACTGTTGGCCAGCAATCTGCTGCACTATGCAAATAGCTGAAGGAAAGCCTGCTGATTTGACTAAAAGCCCCGGCCAGACCTGTTTTTGGAGAGAGGGGAAAATCGACTGTGGCAATAATCATGCATAATGCATCAGAGCTACATTAGAAACGGCTTCGCAGGTTGCAGGAATGACTGGCTTGGTTTTATGTAAGCACGGCTCGCTGATGGATAGATGAAGTGGACTAGACTAGCTTTTTAGAGGCAGAAAAGGTCTGATCACTTTATTCACTAAGTAAAAAGCATCACCCCCTCCCCTCTTCTTGTTCGTTGGTGTTTAAGTGCGCCAGATCAACAAACTGCATTACGCTGGCCAGGCTTTAGTTTTGCGCATGAAGACTTTTGAAGTGATAGGATGACTATCAGCTGAGCGTCGTTGGAGTACTCCCACGTTGCACTTCAAAAACATGTGCAGGCCAAATATAATAGGCCGGCTCTCCACCGGGAGAGTGTGTTTTGATGTGCTGAAGCTCGAGAGCGAAGCCATTTCCACCTTTCTGCTGTTCTCTGATAAAAGAGCGATGACAAGTACACAGAGCCAAGATACTGTGGTGCTGTTGTACCTGTGAAAGGTGTTCAGCTGGAACTCAGCTGTGTGTGTGTGTGTGCGTGCGTGTATGTGTGTTTTGCAGGGCTGCTCCTGGTCGGTGATTTTTGTGGATCTGGATGCCCACAACAGGAACAGGCAGACGCTCTGCTCTCTGCTGCCTCGAGAGTCTCGCTCCCACGTGAGTTCCACCATCGACCTGCTGCTCGCCCCTCAAATCACACTCGCATACCAACGCTTAAACTCTTTGCTGCATTCAACACACTCCTGGTATCGACGGGAAAGTCACAAAACACTGCAATCTGCCATTCTTTTTCTAAAATCGACATAATACCAGATAAACTGAGTTTTTAACGTAACTTTCTGCCAATTTTCTCGCGACAGTGGTCAATTTATCAATCAAACTACATTTGTGTCTCGCGTCATGCAAGTTATTTAATAATACAGCTAAAATGACACATAAATGAACCTTTAACACGACAAATAAAACAATGACTGATATGACAGAGGCAAAATGCAGGATTTAAGACACAAATAAGGAAAACTAACCCTAACCCTAACATATTAAAAAGATAAAACACAGAAAAATGAAATACATGTTTTGTATGCCCGTCCTAATTATGGGCTAAGCAGTCATGGTAGGTTTGAAATGTTGTGTTGTAAATCAAGTTCACTGTAATGATTCTGGTTCTCGTCTGCACAGCAGCACAAAAACAACTTAAAATTTCTCGGAATAATGAAATAAAAATATTCTCGCAAAAGTGCTTTTCTTGTTCTTTGGGAATTCTTGGGATGTTGTCCAATTTTTAGAGGTAGTTATCTAGTTTTTATGTAAAGTGGACAAGTATTGCTTTTGAAAATATCTAAAACGTGTGAAGTAGTCGGGTACTTTGGGAACTGATGTCACTTCCTCCAACTCCTTCATTAACATATAGATAGTAGAGCATCTTCCTGATGGTGATGCTGGACGTTATTGTTGTTGACAGGGGACAGTTTTAAGGACTCATATTATCCAGCTTTTCAACACTTCCACACGGGTCTTGTTGGTTCTAAAACGTTGCATTCAAAGTTTATTGTCCCAAATTCTAATTTTCCTTGATTTTCCCCCATTTGAATATTGGATCATAGGAGCTGCATTCAGAATCTGCCGTGTCGGTGTGAGCTGGACTGGCTCCACCCACACATGCCCATCTTAGGAAGAGGAGGAAATACTTCCTCTCGTGGTGCCATGTGCCAGAGAAGAGCTAATTGTGGGAGGGTCAAAGGGAGGGCCTACCTTGGTTGGGATTGGCTAAACTCCTGATGACACTATATAGGGTTTGATGTCTGATTGGCTGGTTGGAGCAACACACTTTTTAAAAACTGAAACAAGCCAGGGAGAGAGAGGACAGACCTTCTTCACTTCTGTCACGTCATTCCAGGTATGGGGATGATTGTTACTGTTGGAAAACCATTAGAAAGTGATGTTTTGATAATATGATCGTTTTAAGGAGTTCTCACTGTAACACACACCTTCTGCAGTGTGTCAGACGCCCCCCTGCTCTGTTCCTTTCTCTTGAGTAATTAGCGTAATGTCTGGCTCTGCTAATGCTAACTGAGCAGCTCTGCAGAGGGAGCCTACAGAACCCTGTCTGTGCTGGTAGTTCATCTTAAAGAAGCAGTTTGCTGCATTAGCAGCAAGTTAATCCCACACAGAGGTCTAACCAGTCATGAGCCCTCAGTGCTTCACTGGTAATGGCTGCAACAGCTTTCTGGATCAATACAATCTCGTTTTCTCCAGACGGGGAAACAAGTGGCTGAGGCTGAACGCAGACGAATGTCTTTAAATAGAGTCATGAGGCAGCCCCGTATCTCCACTTCTGTGACAGTTTTTTTTTTATTTTTTATGTAACTTAAACAAAAAATGTCCTTATTTTTATTTCAAATAAAAATTAAATCAGGAATAAATGCACCAGACTCAACGGACGTTCTTTATGTCCGTGGATCCCAACAGCTGTAGATGTTATCTAGGTATCTGAGTTTCAAGTGAGGTTCATAATGTGGATTGAGCTTGGTGACGGGGGCTCATCCCCCACCGCTAGCAGCCCCTCTCCATACTTGTCCCTCTCAGAAGCAGCTGTGTGCCTAATCTTTTCTAGACGGCATCGTGCCACACACGCGGTGCCGGCCTAAAACGACACACACAGATCTCCATGAGTACGGGAGTTTCTTTACACACCTGAGCTGCTGACGGCTCGGCGGGAGAGAGCGGTGGCGACAGAGCTGCAGGGAGGTGAGGAGAAAGCAGGGGCACAATCATTTCCCCGGCTCTCCACTCACCCAGACACTTAAATGATCACATCTCTCTCTCTGTGTGCTGAATGTGTCGGGCAGAATAGCCGCCATCAGCCCGGGAGGAAATGGCTGTAATTAGATGATCAGAGTGGCAATATAGCCGCATGAGATTGACGTTAAGGAGCAGCAAGGAAGCCGTGCAGTGTCTAGTGAGGGACCGGCGGAGTGCAGGATTATGCCGAGATAACCCAAATATCAATGTAATATCAGCCGCTCTTGTACCATGTCAAAAGATTGAAATTCAGTATTGGATTCCCGACGCGTCTCGTACCTGCAGCGCGGCGCCGTGCACTCTCAGATCCCATTTGTACTGCAGCTGCCGAGGATGTTAACATGGAGATTGGAGCTGTAACAAGAAGTCTGAGAATGAAAAGGGATGGGACGAGCGCGAGCTGCACCTGGCTCTTCTGTGCACTGCAGAGAAAAGAGAATGGAGAAGCCGCTGAATGGGAGCATTGAACAGTCGACACAGCGATCGGCTCTTTTCGCCGCTCGATGGCAGAAAGCACAGCTCCGAGGGTGCAGCCGCCGTTTGGAAAGCGCCTGCTGTCAATAAGGTTTCGTGGTGATTGATGAAGGCGACACGGCCAGAAAAAGTCAGAAATTTTAGGATTCAAAGTCCTATTAAAGTCAGATATCTCATCACGATTGAATTAAAGCAGATTGACGTCGCTGCAGGAGAAAGTTTGTTTATTTGACGGTAACTTCAGATATTTCAGGAATCTACTATCAGTTCCTAACACTACCTGGTGGAGGTGCTCATGATACATGGCTCCTGATTGGCTAAACTAACTTCTTTCCTTGTTCCTGCTCCGATGATGCAGTGGTTCAGCTACGTTGAAGGTTAGGGTTCTTAGCGAAATAAATAATAAAAAATGTTTTAAAAGTTGCTCAGGGGCCCACAGTGGTGAACTGTCCACTGTGGGAATCGAACCTGTGAACTCCTGATCCCACCATCTCCACCTCTCGAGCCTCTCGGCTATTGACTCACAATCGTGGGAAGTCAAAGATTAACGGAAGGTCACAAAGCTCTCTTGATTTTAAATGATATCACAATTTTTCTCCCTTTAAAAAAGACGAATGCATTTAATTAATTTGTGTCACTGCTCATTTTAAGCGTTCGCATTTAAGGTGCAAGCAGCAGGAGAAAACGTGGTGACGTGTCGAGACAAAGAGACAGATGAATCGGTCAAAAAGAAAAACAGTACCGAGAGAGTTCCATCGAATATGTCTCCATAGAACCAATAGACAGAATTAGAGCTGAATGCATCTTTTGTGTTGAAAAACTGGTGAATGAAAGACTGAAACTTCAAGCTGAAGAAACAAAAGACCAGCACACAGCCCGAGACGGAGTGTAAAGCTGAAGTGTTTCTCTTCAGAGAGAAGAACTCGTCACTGCAGAATATACCAAGGAAATTGTATTTCACATATATTGTGTTATGAGGTTCCTTCGACTCTTCTTTCACGGCCCAGGGTGTGGTGGAGGGTCTCCGAGGTTTACGATAGTAAACATTTTGCAATCACTTTTCTCTGCCTCCATCACCAAATAATACCGAGTGATCCAACACTTCATCCAACTCTTCTTCCATGTGGAGGAAATATACTGTAATACACTCACTGTGCAGTGGTGGTGTGACACATGGAACTTTTTCACCAAGTTCATCCTTCATATATTATTTTCCTCTTTGCTTTTATTCACATGTTCACTTCAATGTTTTCCGCTGCTAGAACACGGATGCAGCACTGCTTCCCACCATCAGCTATCCTGCGTTTGCCGTGGACGACGACGCTCTCTGCAGTCAGACGCTGGACAAGATCGTCCGCAAGCTGCGGGGAAAATATGGCTTCAAACGTTTCCTCCGGGACGGATACCGCACCGCCAACGAGGACAAGAACCGCCGCTACTACAAACCGGCCGAGATGAAGGTGAAACTCACTTCTTCCTTCCTTCCTTCCTTCCTTCCTTCCATGCTTCCTACCTTCCTTCCTTGCGTCCCTCCTTCCTTCCTTCCTTCCTTCTTTCCTTCCTTCCTTCCTTCCTTGCGTCCCTCCTTCCTTCCTTCTTTCCTTCCTTCCTTCCTTCCTTCCTTCCTTCCTTCCTTCCTTCCTTCCTTCCTTCCTTCCTTCCTTCCTTCCTTCCTTCCTTCCTTCCTTCCTTCCTTCCTGTCTTTATCTGTTAATTATGTGTCTTAACAAGCCTGTAGATGAAACGACAAAGGAACCAGAACAGATCCTTGAGGAACATCACTACAGATGAAATGAAATGTTTCAAACCAAAACATGTCACAGATTATTTTATTCTATTCAGTCATGATGAAGTTTTCAACATGGAGTTATTTTTTCTTTGAGGAAAAGATGAATAATGATCTAATGTTGATCTGCGAACATGAAGTTTGCACGTGAGACACTTTGTGATCCTTGAAAAGTGTAAAAGGTTCAGCTTGAATTTGACTTTTGAAAAGTTTTAGAAATATAATCCTGCAAAGATATGATCCTTTTATGATAATCTGAGGAGATTTTCCACTGACTCAGCCTCTTTCATTTCATGTTTCTTAATCCTCCAGGTATTTTCACTTCAAATCTGTGTGTGTGCGTGCGTGCGTGCGTGCGTGCGTGCGTGCGTGCGTGCGTGCGTGCGCGCGTGCCCTTTCCTCATGATTGTGCTGAAATGAGCTCACAGTGAGTGAATCAGTGCTTCAGATTCAGGGTGACGCTCCCAGAATAACTGAGCTGAGAGGAGGCAGATGGAGGAGATCAGCACAGATCACTTTCTTTCTCTTAAGAAACAATAAACTCAGAAGATCTGAGTCGGCCCGTGGTGCTGCTTACGCTCATGTTCCACTTTACAAACGGATGATTGGAAAGTGTCAGTTCATTCTGTGGCAACGACTCAGTAGAGATATAAAAGAAAATATAATTAAGAACAGCCAACAGTTCGAGCCATTTTAGCTGTTCTAATCTTTGCATATTTAATATTTGAATATCTAATATCTCAATAAATTTAATAAATAAATGAAGTTGTTTCAGGTTTTCGACCATCGTGAGTTTTACTTTTTCTGTCTGACCCTTTCTATTCCAAACAATTTCAATCAGTCAACTTTAGTTATAAAGCACATTTAAGACACTATTTAAGGAATTTACAGTTTCCATTGTAATGCAATTTTAATGCAACACTTCTGCTATTTTAGCAATTTTAAATGTGTGTATGTATGTATGTATGTATGTATGTATGTATGTATGTATGTATGTACTGTATGTATGTATGTATTTTTTATTTTATGTTTTTATTTGTTTACCTTTTCCATGCATTTCTGTTTGAATACTTTTAGCCAATTTAGACAGTTTTAGCCGTTGTGTTTACTTCATCAGTTTCATTGTTGGCAGTAAAAAACAAGCGAGTCTGTCCACATGGACTGAAACTCTGTTTTTCCTGTAGATATGTTTCTTTTTCTGATTTCTTCAGGGTGTTTCTGAGGTTGTAAATCCGACTGGTACCAGCTGCAGTGAGAGGCAGCGTGTAGGTGACGCAGGGTTCAGTTCACAAGCTGTTGAATTAATCTGAGTGTCAGATTTATCTCCTCAAGCTGTGGTATAAGAATCCCACTGAAAATAACAGTTTATCTGCATATAATTCATTGAAAGCTTCATGGAGACTCTCCACAGGGGTCACGGAGCCACGTCTCTGTTGTATCAAATATCGTACTTATCTCAGGTTTCCGAAGCAAACAAGCAAATATATAAGGTGAAACTATTTAAACTGAAACATAGCACATAGTTTTTCTCAGGCATTAAGTTCACTAGTTCAAGTATCCAGCTGAGGTCAATGCGCCTGGTTGGTTATTTTATTATTCTACTTATATGGATCAATAGATCAAGAGCTATTATAACCATTCTGAGACATTTGGAAATAAAAAAAACATCAGTTTCCAACCAAAGCACCAAGGTGGACTGAATATGTGGGGAATACAACTAGTACACTAAGCAGTTACCACCTTGGTCACTTAATCACTCTGTTAGAATACTATGAGCTACATTATGAGCCACATTAGCAGTAGCAGTTATTTAAACGCCACCATAAAGCTGGACTTGAAAGCTGAATCATGAGCCGGAGTTTCTCCTGAGAGCAGTCGGGTGTTTTAATCACAGGCGCTCGCAACGAGCTCATTACCAGTAGCTGGAAGTCTTCCACCGGCAGCTTGTTGCTCTTTTCTCGGAGAGAAACTCAACAAACTCACTAACTACAGTAATTGCTGGTGGTTTGTGAGGATGGTGCTTGTGACCTGAAAGTTAGGAACAGAGTAAATATTAAGAAGGGATAAATAAAATGGTATGAAGTGAAGTGAACGTCTTGTGACACAAAGTGGTTTTCCGGGCCGGAGCGTCACAGAAGCATTAATGAGCTCGACACTCTGCTCTGTTTTCTTCATCACTGGAACAGTTTCTTTTCTCTAACGCCTCACCCGTTTCTCACACGCCGAACTCTATGCACTGCTCTCTTTTCTGGTTTTACTTTAGTTCTGCTGTGGACATTTTTCCTTTGGGAAATGCAACAGAAATGGAGGTTTTTCGGTGGTGCTGTAGCACGATCCTGCTGTCATGCAGTGACATCTAGTGGGCACACATGGTATGAACTGTCTATTTTGATATATAATTTGCTTCTTAATATAAATCACATGACCAAACAAACAACTACAAGAAAAAAAAACACTGTAGTCCTGAAAATGCAATAATCGCTTTGATTTATGTTGGGTTTTTTGTTAATTGTTATAACTGAATTGCAGCTCTCAGATAAAAGTCAGCCTGGAAGTTTCAACTTGATCTGTCTCAGAGGGCATTCGGGGGCCACCAACTCTGAACCACTTTGAAATTAGCTTAATTTAATCCTGCAGCTAATAGGATCCAAAGACTCTCCGGCTAAGAATCATCAAACCGTATTTAATTCCTCTGATCCTTCAGGCTCCAGCCGGCCCTCGCTCCTCCAGCGGGCAGATTTAATGTGGGAGACACTGATGCCGGTTAAATTTAGACCACGATGAGTCCAGCTCATGTTTCCCTTCTGACTTCTATTGCCAGTAAATTTGTTACTGAAAACCAAAACCAAAAACGATAAAAAGGAGAGAAATAAGATCATCATCGTGCGTGCGTATGTTCACTGTGCGGTACTCAGGCCCTGTCCACACGAGCGACAACAATATTTTTTCTCCCCGTCGTTCTTAGATGTTTTGCGTGTGGACGTGAAACTTTTTGCGTCCACGTGACACCATGGAAACTACTCAAAATGATGTAGTATATATGTCAGGCCTGTAGTTGGCGCTGTAATGCTGCCACAGAAGCTGGAGAAGAAGACATTAGGCGTGAAAAAATTCTTCATGTTTGAGAAATCGCATGAGCAGCTCCTGCAGCTCGACCTGCAGCAGGTACTCCGCCATGTTGTTCAGTGAGAGGGTCGGTGGGTTCTAGATCAGAGGTCTCCAACCTCGGTCCTCAAGAGCCCCTGTCCTGCAGGGGTTAGCTCTCTCCCAGTTGAAACACACCTGACTACAATGAAGGGCTCGTTATTGGGCTTTTTCACAACCTTGGTGATGACATCATCATTAGATTCAGGTATGCTGAAGCAGGGAGAGAACTGAAACATGCAGGACAGGGGCCCTCCAGGACCGGGGTTGAAGGCAAATGTGCGTCTTGTCTGTCCACACCTGGAAGCCGAGGCTGTGTATTAAAATCTTCCCACTCTGGAGCACTCGTTTCATCCAAAACCTGTTTTCAGGCTGCTAAAGCAAACGGTTCCATGAAACGGCGTTGTCGTGCGGACTGGCCCTTTAGGAGTGTGTGTGTGTGTGTGTGTGTGTGTGTGTGTGTGTGTGTGTGTGTGTGTGTGTGTGTGTGTGTGTGTGTGTGTGTGTGTGTGTGTGTGTGTGTGTGTGTGTGTGTGTGTGTGTGTGTGTGTGTGTGTGTGTGTGTGTGTGTGTGTGTGTGTGTGTGTGTGTGTGTGTGTGTGTGTGCGTGTGTGACCCTTGGTGTGTAGAAAAAGCCGTGTGAGGTGGACCCTGCGTCCCTGCAGTTGACAGTAGTTGCTGCTGTTGTTGTTGTTTGGGAGACTTTGTGTTTCCTGCTGTCAGAGAGCAGCAGCAGAGTGTGTGACAGACACTTTTACCAATCAGTCGAGCTGCTGGAGCACAAAACCCCCGGGATCTCTGTCTGTTTACAGCCTCACTGGGCCAAGAAGCACCGGCCTCACTGGGTGACTGCCTCCCCCTTCCCTTCTCTCCACTCTCTTTCTTGTCCCCCCCCCTCCCCTCTCCCTCTCTCACTCTCTCACTCTCTCTCTCCCCCTCTCCCAGCCTGATGGCGGCAATCGTTTCTTTTCTTTGTTAAATTCATAGTTTGAGGCCGTGCAGATCTGCACAGTGCAGTGATGAACTGGAGAAGACTTGTGTTCTGGGTGTGTCGGCTCGACCAGTCTGAGATGATATGAGGAAATAATCTGCTTTATCTTTGCTCAGACTGGAGATTGCTGATAAAGATGAGATACAAAGACAGAGCAGAACTCTGTAGTTTACCATGATGGACAAAAATCAGCTTGGTCATTGTATGAACTGGTTGTGATGATGCCAAATCCAGATTGTTTAGTGTGTAGGACAGCATGCAATAAGCATCACTAGACTGAATCACTGGATTTCAATAATTTATCTATATTTATTCTAAAGGTGTTTCAATACTTTAATTATTCTCAAAAGACGAAATCCATTGGAAATCCATACACCGACTGAAATCGCTCTTATTTTACCACCGAGGCTCTAAAGTGGATCGAGTTTTCTCCGGGTTTCTATAAATGATTCGTTTCATGCTCTTAAATTCACAGATTTTCAGGGACCAAACCCGAAAGGCAAGGGGCGAGGGCCCTATTGTATTTGTAATGTTTCTTCTTTGTTTCTTCTCCTGACGTGTCATTGGACCCAGATTTGACCCCTAAACACGCTCAAAAGCTCATCATATTCAGATCACAGCGTATCGGCTTCAAAACACGATTCAGTGACAGAGGAGACGCTTCTGCTCAAAAGTTGTATACAACTTTTTAAATACTCGGGTGGTTTGGCTGCTGTTAGTCGGTCAAAGCTCGGAACGCCGATTCCGTCCGCCTCCCTCCTCTTATTCAAATACATGGGAAAACCAAAATGTCTCCTCAAAAACAGCCCTGACAGAACACCTCGAACTAGTGGGGACTGTGGCTAAACCGTGAGCCCTATTGACAAAGCGAGCAGATCAGGAGCGCGACAAGAATCTGCCGAACAAGTCGATGCACCACATGTGGGGATAATTCGATAAAACGTGACCTTTTTGGCGAGGGACAAACAGGCTGTCATCTTTATTTTCCCCGGGATTTCAAATGACATTTATAATGTGGTTATATGGATGAAAATGGTGAGTCTGACTTGCAGGTGGTGAGAACTGTTGCGTCATTCCCACCCAGGATTGCGCAATACCACGTCAAACTGTGACCACTTAACCTGCAGTTTCTGACTGTCAAAATAAAAGCCCCAAACTCCTTCAAAGTCCTTGTTTACCAAAATGACAATGTGGATTTTAAAATTGATATGAAGTGCTTAGCTAGGTTAGGGGTGTGTGTTAAAATAAAAGCCCCAACCTCCTTCAGAATAAAGGTCCTTGTTTATTACAATGACAATAGAAATCTTCCAAATGGATGTTCCGTTCTTAGCTCGGCCAGGGGTGAGCTGGCTCTCAAACTAAAATACCCAAATACCCAAAATAAAAGTCCTTGTTTGTTAAAACCTTAAAGATTTATATTTTCTCAATATTTAAATGGGCCAGAGGCCATGATTGGGCTGACCCTGACTGGCCGGAGTGCAAGGTCTCGACCGAGGCTGCTTGCAGCTTTCAGGAAGAATTTTTTATCTTTATATCAGCCGAGGCTTTTTAAAAGAGGTCATTTTAACTTCAGAGTTTAGATCGTCAAACTTGAAGCCCCAAACCTGCCAACAGTATTTCTCAAAGTGTTTGACCTCTTTTACATTTGGTTTCCTGACAATGTATAAAATATAAATAATATGACAGAAAATCTACATGTGAAATGCCAGCTTACAATCTAAACTCCACTCCACCACAATTTGTAAATAATTAAAGACTTTACCACATCATCACACGTTATTACAGTCTGGAGACATAAATAAATAAATAAATGAATGAATAGAAAAGCATCACAAAGCAAACTCTCATTGTTGTGCATATCATGCCGGGGAACTATAACACAGAGGATTTCTGTATATTTTCCATGACCCACAAGTCTGACAGACACTTTTCCGTCAGAAACAGCAGAAACTGTTCGTATCATTCCAGCTGAGACCGACACAGACAACCAGAACTGGAGCTGGGTCCTGTTTGTATAAAATGATGCTCTGCTTGCCCCGTGTGTGGTAGCTTTAATAACCACTGAGGGATTTTATTTTTTGGAATTTCTTTATTACAAAAGCATCAAAGCCAATTAAGGCCCCATCTACATGAGAAACTTTCAAGTGAAAAATTCGTAATTTTTGCATTTTCATTTAACAAAAGCTTTGCCCTTCTATGGCAACGTCCTGAAAATAAGGTAGTTTTTATATTGGGCCACTAGTTGGTGCTGTTGGTTGTTTTTGTAATGACACCACACCCACATACAGCAGAGAACAATCCGCTCTAAACATTAACAACAGAAGAACACAGACGAATACATTGGATTGTTATTATGGTGACTGTCAAAATAAAACTACCAAGTTTCAGGAGAAAATATGGACCGGGAGTCATGAGACTCTGGAGCAAACATTGTTCTGACTTTTCATCTACTGAGCATGTGCACTACTAGTTACTACTGCTGCGGTGCACAGTAGTATCGTTTTCATAACCTTGTGTTTTCAGTGGCTCCAAGCACCGTTTTCATGTAAACAACATTCCAAAATGCAACAAAGGTTTTCCATTCTCACTCGAAGAAGTTGTCATGTAAACGTGGCCTAATTAAACTAAAGATGAGCAGTGGACGACGGTCCGGAGGACAGATCAGAACAGAAATAATGTGAAACATAAATATATTCAACACAAGTGTAGCGTGGGTGTGGAGGAGAGTCTAAGAAACGGGAGTAATGCCTCGAACCCAGAACAACATGACATGAAACAACCAAGCAGGACTCAAAAGTGCCAACAAATCATAAAAACATGGCTGAAACAGCTGACTCTTTTTTTGTGTCATTATAATAGTGAGTGATTTCAGGAGGCGGGATTTTTATTAAAAAAAAAAAAAAAAAAAAAAGAAGCACTTTTCCAGTGCAGTTTCTCTCAATTGCTGCAATTTTCTACAAACACCCATAATGATGGAGCAACCGTGTGTGCGACACATTCAAAGCCTGATTGAGTCAGAGAATAATCCAGAAAGTGATTGTGTGAGTTCCAGTGAGGTTTTTCCTTCACAAATACATTCTGTATAGTGTACTTGATATATTAAGGGTCCCGTTATTATATATTTATGTGTTTGTCAGGGCGTTGCCATCAGGTGTGGTGAACTTTGCCCTCCTAACCCACCAGATTGAGTTCAAAGGTGTGTTCCAGCTCACTCAGCAGTGGTTGCTTTACTTAAACTGTGTCAGATGTGTGAAAGGGTGATTCCTAAAATGAAGGGCTGGGAACATAATCCTTACAAACCTTATAAACCTGAATGTGTGTGTAAATCAGTGGGGAACCTGATGGAGTGGGACCCAGAGAATAATCCAGAAACCGATGGTGTGGGCTGGAGTGTTTGCTCCGAGGTCTATCTCTCACTTCTTCACATTCAGTCAATCAGTGAGTCAGTCAATGACCTGCAATGTGTCTCTGAGATGCTTCAATTAAATCTGAATCCGAACAACCTCCAGACACGTGCTAGCAGACAGGAGGGCCTGTCAAGCCTCAACCGTCACCCGTCACAAACACTTGGATTTCTTAAAACACAGGAAGTGGAAATATCTTCCATGCAGTTGACTTCCAGAGACTGACTACAAATCAATGCCAAGTTGTTCTTAAGGCGTTTCACAAGCGACTGGTTGTATTTACATTTCACTGAGGCACAGCTGCAACCTGTTTGTGTGCATCTGCTCAAGTCGACGTGGAAGATGTCAACCAGAATAAAGGAGCTGAACACAAACCCAGCGATATTTAATTTTTTGCAAAATGCTGAATTAGCAGAACTCAGACTCTAGATCAGTGTCAGATATCGACATACTAGTTCACTGTTTTGATTCTGCAGTTGTTATGGTTTCATAACTACAATTTAGATCTGTAGACACCTTATTACTTTTCTCTGCTGTTTTGCCTTTACTATTTTTCTTTTTAACCATTTTAGTTGAACTTTTAGCCTTTTCGACTTGTCAGTTATGGTCATTTTTAGGTCTTGTTGCAGTTTTACCCCCTTTTTCATTATTTGCAGTTTGAACCTCCGAGGTTTTTCTTCGTTTGGATTTATTGCTGGTTGTCTTGTGAAGAAGTGAAAGATGGCGTGCGGGACACTCAGTGGGAGGATCAACTATTCAAGGCAAAGCAGGTTTATTTCTCCAGCGCCATTTGGACGAGCGGCAATTCACAGTACGTAACGAAAACATATAGGAAATACATTAAAACCAAATAATTGGTAACGGAATATAAAGGAGAGTAAACCTCAGGTAGAAGTTTACGAAGTGATCCTCTAATTCTTGGAATATTTTTCAGGCAGCCGTCAGCTGATTTTGTTATTGTCTTGATGTGGTTGTTGAATTTCAGGTCTGAATCCGGAATTACTCCCAGATTTCTGATTGGTTTGATGTCCTGAGTGAGACATGATGAGTGTTGACCTTTAACCTTTAATCTTTCTTCTACATGGAGTCAGGATTTCATTTATTTTTTAATTTTTTAATGAAGTCAGGATGAGCACTGAGCTTTCCTCTTTGGGGCTAAAAACATTGGCCTCGGTTTATTCTGGGTTAAGATGGAGAAAGTTCTTACACATCCACTCATTAATGTGATTTCGTTCCTCCTCAGCAGGCGTCAGGGACTGGGCTCGATCTCTGACACTGATGAACCCCTCTAGTGGTTTTCATACACTCAGATTAATAATTACTTATCGACACAGAATCGTCACCATCTAGTTAGTGACATTTAAACCAACTGAATGCAGTGCCAGAAATTCTCAACTATGTTTCAAGTCTGTTCAGCAGCAGGTTGGTCAACTCTGTGGAAAGCAACACTAATATCCACAAACACTGAAACTGAAACTCTACACGTGTCACTGCTCATAGTCAACCTTTCTTTACCTTAAATAAAACATTTCTGTGCCGTGTAATGAAAGCACTGTGGAGCCACATGTTAACGACGGCTGTTAAATACAAGGCACTCAGGTTGGTTTATTCACTCGTGTGACTTTAATCTTCTCACTTTATGTTACAGCAACATAAATTAATGCTTATTTGTACTTTCTGAAGGTGATATATATAGAAAAATGCACTTTCGAAGTGTAGTGAGGATCGTGGAAGTACTGACTAAATTCATTAACATGCAAACGCAGCAGAGTTGCTTCCAGTGCACCGTTCACCTGCACACTTTGCAAGGTTGCACTCTTGGTTGGTTTTACATCTTTTATCAGAATTATTGACACACATATCTAAGTAGGATGAATCTCCATGGCTTGGAAAAGCTGCTCACGTGCTCCAGTGAACGTTTTGCATTTTTAATTTGGCCGAACAATTCAGTTGAAGCTTTCATGGTGTGTGTTTGCATGAGATTGCTTGAGTGTGGGACAGAGATGTGCAAGTCTTTGTCTTCTGCTTATTATGAAAATGATTTATTTTACTTTGATGCTTCACTGTTCAGGATGACTCAACTGCTGGTGCATCAGAATCTTTTCTCTGTTTTTCAAACATTTGCTTTTCAGATGTGTTCATCATAATACGACAGTTACATTTGTGATGCTTGTGAATCCTGTAAAAGTAGATTAGATCTTTAAACGGATTCACAGCCAGTCACCGTCAAAACTTTGCCTGAACCTTTGTGTGTTTCACTCTCTCATAAACTTTCCGACATTTCAGACCTTCAGACGTCCTCCCAGAACAAACAACATAGTTTTGAACCGAACAGAAAAAAGAAACGTTAACCTTGCGAGGTAGCATTATTATTCCTCTCTGTTCTGGCTTTTCATTCACAATGTCACGTCTTTCTATATATTTTCCCGCCGCCTCACTCTTCCATATTCAGTGCTACTAAAGTTCAGCCACCCGCCACTTTGAAGTCCCCTCGCCTTACGCCGAAATGGAAAAACAATAATTCCTCCTCTCTCTGTCTTCCTGCAGCTTTTTGATGGCATCGAGTGCGAGTTCCCCATATTTTTCATCTACATGATGATCGACGGTAAGCCTGCTTGTCTCGGGCCGCTGTGCCGAGGCCTCCAGAGGGTCCGACTGGTAGCGGCTGACAGGAGATTACCTCTCCGCTGTTTTCCAGGTGTTAGAGGACTCAAAGACAATTTAGAAACACTTGAAGGTTTTTTTTGATGACCTGAGAGAATAATCAGAAATAGATGGGAGGCGCAAATGCGAATCCAAATGGGAGTGAATCATATTCATGGCTGTTTTTACCCGCTGACGTTTTAACAAAGAGCACAGCGTCTGATTTAAGGCCCGTTGTCTCATCTCAGGCTATTTCTTTTTTTATGGGCGCAGTCTATCAGCAGCTCAGAGAGCATGAAACGGCTATTAAAGCTCTGCTAATAGACGGAGTCAAGTCAGAACCTAAACAGGCAGAACTACACAAAGCAAACCGTAGAAAAGGGCAGTAAAGACACAGTGAGAAGATTCAGGACACTAAAACAAACTGCAGTTTGTTTTAAACAGCTCGGATGCGATTTGTGTTGCAATGTAGTCATTGACTGTTTCAGATGAAGTAACACTGGAGAGCCGAGACGTCAGCAGATTTGACCAATGAAGCGGGAAAACTTTTTTTTCATTAAATGTTTGGACACAGAAATTATGGAAAGTTAATTTCTACAGCAACAGCCAGACGATGTAATTTATGGCGCTTTAAAATACGATAATTTTGCAATACAAATATGAACAACATTAAAACGATGATAATAACAGAGCAAGGAGGAAATGCATGAAAGGACGATTAAAGACAAGTGAAGCTTTTAGTGATTTGAACAAAGAGTGTAAAACCTGATTCAGAGGAAGTTTGTTCCACAGGTGACGAGATAAACTTTCACTCTGACTTCGAAACACTGAGACCTCTTTACACGACATCGCTTTCTCGTACAAACAGAAAACTTGTTGTGTTTTTGGTGGCTGTCTGTCTGTCTCACTCTGTCTTTCTGTCTGTCTCTCTCTCTCTCTCTCTCTCTCTCTCTCTCTCTCTCTCTCTCTCTCTCTCTCACTTTCCCTCTCTCAGGGATGTTCAGAGGAAATAAGGACCAGGTGAAAGAGTATGAGGACCTCCTTGATCCCATCATCTTCCACTCATATGAGGGTGAGTAATCAGAGTAATTGATTACTTTCCAGATCCCCGTGTGCTGGTGGATGAATGACATGATAATACCAGCAGACACTCATACACAGTAACTTTCTCTGACTTAGCATATCAATACATGTTCATTCAGGAGTTTCTGCCTCTCGCTCCCCTTAGCAATGAAAAGTTCCTCTCATTAACTCCCCTCATAAATATTCATCCAGCGCATGCTGCGAGCGCGGCTGGCAGAGGGGCGTTCCATCCTGCTGAACCCGGCCTCTCCTGGTTCACCTGCACCATCGCTGGGAGGGGAGGCAGTCGGATGATTAGTTGTCAGGAGCTGCTGCTGCTATTGGTCCGTTCATCATAGAAGGGGGATAATTGGAGTGCAGAAGGGATAATGATGTGAGACAGAGCTGACTTCAGCTGGCCCGAATGTCTCCACAGAGTCTTTGTGCTCTCTGTATGAATTAACAAAACTTCTCAACTTAATTGGCTGGGCTTTAGAGGATAGCACACGGCTGCGTCTCGTCTCCCCCACCATTGATGCTAATGGCGGGTCTAAAGCTTTAAACGTATTAGCAGCTCGTCGGGAGCGGCCGTGTTTCCGGGGAGTAATGATCTCTAATGGCTGAGCTGGAACAGACACTCGGCAATGCAAACAGATCATCAGCCAATCACATGGCAGCAGCACGACGCATAAGCGGGTTTGAATTCCGCAGTCTACCTGAGGATCATCGCAAAATGATACCTGAAGTTCACTCACAGATTCCTGGTGATTTTAATAACCTCTATATGTATGTATGTATGTATGTATGTAACTTACTAGTTTAACACTGTGTGGGCAGACTAGAAGCAATGCTGTCTAGTAGAGCTGCAGACAAAGCAGGCTGTTAAGGGTTAATTCACATGCGGCAAAGTACTGCACTGTTCAGTGGCAAGGGCAGGTTTATTTGAATACATGAGTGTATAAAACATCTTCACAGGAAGTAAGACGTCACTTTCTCTCAGTGAATGAGGACCTGTGTTTGCGCTGAATGTGCTGGTTTCTTGTTTTACCTTTAGGTTTGAACTGAAATTGTATCCTGTGCATTAAGAAACTGCTTTGTTGTACTTGATATATGTAAAAAAAAAAAAAAAGACTCTTCTAACAACTTATTTAAATGAATTGAATGTTCCAGGTTTCGGGTTTCGACACAGTTTTAGGCTGCGTTCACACGACAATGTTTACAAGTGTAAACACTGTTTACACAACAACGGTGCTCGGATCCTCTTAAAACAGAAATTCAAAATGTTTCTGTGCAAACACAAAAGTTTTTCAATACATACGCAGAAAATGATGCGTTTTCAGTTGAGACGTTGTAAACGAGGCCTTGGTGCCTTGAGGTTTTTAAATACAAATACCAGGTGTTTTAATGTCATTTAAAGGTGAACTTGTTCATCCTTTCATTGGGTGGAGAAACGTTTCATAGCCTCGCTTTGCAGTAACAAGGTTTTGGACTCTGAGGCCGAGTTTGCATGTTCTACCTGTGTGTATGCGTTTCTCACTGGGTGGGTTTCCTCCTGCAGTCCCAGGTACCACCTGCCTCCGCCTCATGAGATGGTTACAACATGAGATACAAATACGCACTTTTAGAGGACAGAACTAGAGAAACATGACACTCCGCCGTTCCTCGTGTGTGAAAGTGTCTCTTCACTGTCCGATCTCCGTCTGTCCCATCCAGGACACGCAGTAATCCCCAAGTACTACTACGTCCCCGCTGACTTCGTGGAGGCTGAGCAGAGCAAACATGGCAGCCAGAAGCGTTTCCCCAGCAACTCGGGCCGCGACGGGAAGATCTTCCTGTGGGGTCAGGCCCTGTACAACATCGCCAAGCTGCTGGGTAAGTGTGTGTGTGTGTGTGTGTGTGTGTGTGTGTGTGTGTGTGTGTGTGTGTGTGTGTGTGTGTGTGTGTGTGTGTGTGTGTGTGTGTGTGTGTGTGTGTGTGTGTGTGTGTGTGTGTGTGTGTGTGTGTGTGTGTGTGTGTGTGTGTGTGTGTGTGTGTGTGTGTGTGTGTGTGTGTGAGTGGGCACAGACATCCTGGGTTTAAGCCACATTTTCATTGTTAGTCTTCATGTTTGAACAAAACCTTCAGCTCAGTTTTGACCAGATTGTCTCTAGATTGTTGTGTACATGCATGTCAGTGATGTGTGTGTGTGTGTGTGTGTGTGTGTGTGTGTGTGCTGATTCTCCAGTGGATGAACTGATCAGCCCTAAAGACATCGATCCGATCCACCGCTACGTGCCTCGACAGGACCAGCGTAACGTCAGCATGCGATACTCCAACCAGGTCAGCTCATGTCTCCTCTCATTTACTTCATACATTTCTTCTACGTGACACTCACGGCAGCCATCTTTAACACAGAGTGCTCATCAAGCCTTTTCTTACCACAGTAAACATGAGAACAGCCACAGTCCTGTAACGTTGTGGAAACTACGAGAAGCTTCATTTTGAATGTCAAGCAGCACTGAGTAGTTCCTGCTGTGAGCGGTGAGTGGGTGTTCCACTCTGCCCACTCACTGTGAACTCTCTTGGTCTGTCCAAACCTCAAAGTGTAAATAAAAGACTGCATGAGTGTAAAAATCCCAGGACTGAAGTACACTTTCAACACATTTCACTCTTAACCTTTCAGCAGAGTTATTATTCTACTTTTCTTTATTTTTGATGCACAGTGGGAACACAAAGACACGCACGCTTCCTCAATACACAGAGTTCTTAAATAAATGTTTCATGGTGAAACAAGTCTTGCTGTGTTTGGGCTGATTCAGTAAAGTATAGTTTCTCATACAAGCTTTACTTAAATAGACTGAAACGTGACACATCATGACACCAGGTTTGCACACAAACACATGACAGAGACACAGTTTCAACATTCTCACCGTGTTTGATAAGTGACATGTAAGCTCCTTTATTATTGAACAAATATCCTTCCCTAGTACGTCACGACTCAGTAATTGTAAAAGAAAAGAAACCCTCCACAGAAACACTGCCGTGTTTAAGATATGGGAAATCATGCACTGAACATACTAACTCAAATTATTTCTGTGAATAATACATTGTTGGACTTTACTTCTCAATAAGCTATGGATTTTAATTTTAAGCTATAAATTCTGAAATAAATGTGCTCAGTTTTACCTAAAATAACACCGTGTCTTATAAAGAGTTAAACCTTCATGAGGCAAGTGACTGCATGTGTTCAAATCTATTATAGCATATATCATGTTATATTTAGTTTCTTCCAGACTGAAAACTACTGAACACGTGATACATAAAATAATGTAATAGTATAAAACGGTTTTCTGCTTACATCATTGGCATCAAACTTAAGGCCTGGGGGCCAAAACTGGCCAGCAAGAGGCTCCCAGCCACCAAACCACCAAGCAAATTGTGAAAAAGTCAAAGAAAACATAGATTTAAAAAATAAATAAAAACCCCACAACAAACAAATCTGTTAACAGTAGCGACAAAACACAACACTGAGACCTGAGCTGAGATATCGGAGATGCTGCCATGAAAGCAAACTACCTGGTTGCCATCAAACGAGCCTCAAATGCTGTCCATGCTGTCAGGGGGAGTTTATGAAAATACCCAGAATTCAACAGCAGGTTGGAAAGTTTTCTGGACGTTTCACTGCATTTTGTACGAGAACGTTTCATTAAATTGGCTTTATGTTGAGACTGAAGTCATTTTCTGCAATTATTGCTTGTTTTTTTTTGTGAAAATATTGCCATTTTCACCGTGTATTCTCTGCACTTTAAAACGGTTTGTTAATATTGATGCATATGTATTAACCCAATAAATAGCAAAAGTGAATAAACCTCGATTATCCTTTCAAAAAAATAAAGCTGAAATTTTAATTTTCTAGAAATATTTCAATTAGTGATATAAAGGAAAAAGTTATAAATTGAAATGATGTATAATTTTGCACAATTTGAGTAATTCCATCAGATTTTGTAACGTATAAACAGTTTTATTAGTGTTTAGTTCTACTGACTGAAATGAAATGAAACACTTCTTCTAAAATTGGTTCACTTAAAAGAAGTCAAAGTGTTTGAACATCTGTTAAAGTTCAGATCATTTGCCCAAGTATGTTATTATCTGCAAATTAAAAAAAAACCAAGTGCCGGTGTCCCAGGTTCAATGCTGGAAGAAGTTGAGCTGACAGGAGGACCGATTGATCTGCGCTGTTCTGCTGCTCAGCCTCACTGAGCTTCTTTATGTCCTCAGCACACACTGAACGAAAACTCGTGTCATTCTGTACAGGAACTAAAGCCACACTGAGGATTTGCCTCATTATTCCCTCTCTTGAGCAGATCGTTCCTCCACACTCACCGCTTCTTTTCCTCTTAGAGGTTTTGACATTTACAAGCTGTAGGAGGAGATTTCTGATCTCTCAATACTGTGTTAATATTTGCAGCAAGTTACCGTCTTACGTTTTACCGGCTCTATAAAGAAAGTGACTTTTCATTTCATCCAGTCTCCCAGATAACGGGACGATAACTGAGAAACCGTCTTTTCACATCTGTGAAACCACAAATCCAGAAACCTTTACAGACAGGACAGTCAGTCGATCACAGAGCTGGAGGTTTCTGCTGGCACCTGCTCGCCTGAATTTTTTTAACGTCTCGTGTCTTTGGTCACCGGAAGCAACAAGCCCTCGACTTCTCTCAGGCACGTCTGTGTTTAAAGTCTTGATGAACTCTCAGTGATGACAGGCGTGGCTTATTGTTTGTCCGGTTCTGTTCAGCACCGAAACCAGTTTCTGGTTTCTGTGTCAAGTTCTATTCATTTCAATTTTATTTCTATAGCACCGAGTACATCACCTCAAGGTAGTTTTACAGAGAAAAGCCGACACGACACATGAGCAAGTAGGAGATGGAGGAAAAGAAAAACTCCCTTTAACAGGAAGAAACCTGCAGAACCAGAGTCAGAGGAGGAGAATTCCTGCAGAATCAGACTCAGAGGAGGAGAATTCCTGCAGAACCAGACTGAGAGGAGGAGACTTTCTACAGAACCAGACTGAGAGGAGGAGACTTTCTACAGAACCAGAGTCAGAGGAGGAGAATTCCTGCAGAACCAGACTTGGAGGAGACTTTCTACAGAACCAGAGTCAGAGGAGGAGACTTTCTACAGAACCAGACTTGGAGGAGGAGACTTTCTACAGAACCAGAGTCAGAGGAGGAGACTTTCTGCAGAACCAGACTGAGAGGAGGAGACTTTCTACAGAACCAGACTGAGAGGAGGAGACTTTCTACAGAACCAGACTTGGAGGAGGAGACTTTCTACAGAACCAGAGTCAGAGGAGGAGAATTCCTGCAGAACCAGACTTGGAGGAGACTTTCTACAGAACCAGAGTCAGAGGAGGAGACTTTCTACAGAACCAGACTTGGAGGAGGAGACTTTCTACAGAACCAGAGTCAGAGGAGGAGACTTTCTGCAGAACCAGACTGAGAGGAGGAGACTTTCTACAGAACCAGACTGAGAGGAGGAGACTTTCTACAGAACCAGACTTGGAGGAGGAGACTTTCTACAGAACCAGAGTCAGAGGAGGAGACTTTCTACAGAACCAGACTTGGAGGAGGAGACTTTCTACAGAACCAGAGTCAGAGGAGGAGACTTTCTGCAGAACCAGAGTCAGAGGAGGAGACTTTCTACAGAACCAGACTCAGAGGAGGAGACTTTCTGCAGAACCAGACTCAGAGGAGGAGACTTTCTGCAGAACCAGACTCAGAGGAAGAGACTTTCTGCAGAACCAGACTCAGAGGAGGAGACTTTCTACAGAACCAGACTCAGAGGAGGAGACTTTCTGCAGAACCAGACTCAGAGGAGGAGACTTCCAGCTGTTCCTGTTGCCGTTAGCTGATAGGAGACAATAGGAGAAGACAGACACACGGATTGTGGGTTAGAGATTTAAAGCCTGTTTCAAGCAGTTGGTAAGGATTCTCCATGCATGTTCTGAGTCTTTGTACTTCTTCACAACAAGATTGAGGCTAATTTTGTGATTATCACCTATAAAAGCTGCTCCTCATACCATGAAGCCGCCAGGATGATCGTTAAACGTCCCGCAGACACCATGAGGTCTGAATCTTCTTCTCCATCAGTTTTCTCTCCGCTGCTGGTTGATATTGTGTCGGAAGAGAGACTTGTGCAACACGAGTCGGGCTCCATTGTGATAATACAAACACCCACATATCCCTTTGTATCCTACCCTGTTTTAAGCTTTCGACAACAGAGCGTCTGAAGCTCTGCAGATAAAGTGATTCATCTTCTGTTGTGGTTTTTAAAGTGATCCTGAAGAAAGTGTTTGGGGGCTCATCTCGTCTGAGTGTGTTTGGAGCACTGCAGGACCCAGCAGCTTCTCTGATGGATTCCTTTGGTCATGTTTTTGTGTCATCAGGTGGTACATCTATTGTGCTGAGTGTGTCATCTCTGGCTTGTATCACTATCTTCTAAGAAATCAGCTTTCATTTTCTGCCTCTGTTTGGTGAGTCAAGATGTTTCAGGCTACTGCCAAAGGAGGTTCGTCAGTAATTCACTTAAATCCTGCATGTTTAATCGAAGTACTTTATAAAGTTATGTTGTAGTTGTTTGTGTGGTTTGAGCTTAAGATCTTGGTTTTCGTTCATAAATGTGACTTCGATAAAGATTATAGAGCATATTTAAATTGATTAGATGTCACTTAGAGTATGTAGCGCTATTCCACTGTTTGAGCAGTCCCCAAAGCTGACACTGTCAGTCACATTCACCCATTCACACACACATTCACACACAAATGAAGACATCTGCCATGCAAGGGACTCAGTCCATCCAGAGCAGTTTGAGGGTCAGTCTCTTCCTCAAGGACACTTCAACATGTGTATGGCCGGGGGAGCTGTGGAATAGGACCAGCAACCCTCCTTGAGAGACGACCTCCACCAACTGAGACGCATTTATTAATGGACAGATGAAGCAGAAAACTCTCATTTCATTCCAGTTTATATCAAACAGACAGGTAATGTACACTGAAACTAATCATCCATGTTCACATAAAAGACTACATGATGGCATCCGACTGTTAAATCCCACTGAATCTGGGTTTAGTTTCCTCTGTTGTTTCCTTTCTTGTTTCTTGTGTGTTTTTTTTATCTTATCGGTGAGCTAAACAATCTGCTCACACCTGCCACCAGCAGATGTTCCCCCTGGAGTCCAAACAGCCGCGTTAGGACTCATTGATCTGAATCATTTGGGTTGCTGAAGGGGTAAAAAAAAAATAGATGTAGTGTTTATAAAAATCCATGCTATCTGTGCATTTGGGCACTGAACATTGATTTGAGCTGGGATCAAACAGAAAGGATCTGAAGCCTTGTCTTTCTTGATAAAATCTCAGCAGCTCAGCGTCAGCCCGGCTATATGGCGCCTGATTCCTCTCAGTTGGAAAACAGGATGAATGCGTGCGGCTCCATTGTGCTGGCAGCTCCGCTTTCATGAATTCAGCATCCAAACTCGTGTGCAGCTCCAGCAGAGCCTGGCTCCCCTCAGGTGAGGCTGCATATTTTCTCAAGATTATCTGAAATTTTATCACAGAGACGCCGTGTAGAAACTGGATTTGCAGGCAGCGTGACAGTCGACTGTGAACTCGGCTCTGCATGCAGCCTGACAACAAAAGCCAGCCGCATTCAGTTTGATAATTTCAGCTACATGTGGTCTGTATTAACGTGTGGACGCTTTGCTTCCAGTTCATCTCTGAGAAGAGAAATAGACCTTCCTGTGGTTCACTGACAGTGATGAGGTCCATTTGCTCTCATTTAATATGCATTTGGTTGCTTTTTAAAGTCGATAATGAATGTTAACCTTTGAGTCTGTTTGGGTTTATTTAATGTCATAGAATAGACTGAATGTGAATGTGGGAGAGAAAATTATAATATTCCTAAATAATAAACCTTGTGCATCTAGTGCGACAACAAATTAATGAGAAATCACATTCTGTGGTTTCTCACTCCGCTGTCAGAGGTCGGACTCTTCATTTTCTCCACATAAACATCCAATCTTGTTCTCGATTACAGGCATCACATTGTGCATGGACTATTTTTCTACCTCCTCAGAAGCAACATTAACGTCTCTCCAAGGGTCCTAGACTATTGACAAACAACCTAAAATATGTTCTTCCTCTACCTTGTGCCCTGCCCTGCCACCCTAATCCATTCTGTACAATGTAAAGTTCTAACCACCGTAGCATTAACTTACATCACTCAGTCTTATCAGTATTCCATGTACTGGATCTCCCTGTGTTCAACTTCTGATGCTTTTTGTGCCAATTGTGAGACAGATCAGCCTGTTCTGAACACTCAGCACGTTTTCACTCTGTATTCTATTGTCTTTCTATTAGAAGCAGCAGTTAGAGCTACAGAAGCTGCTCTGTAGGATTGACACACTTCCAGTTGAGCTCCTGACCACTGACCATTACAGGCCAGCTCCGCTCTGAGCGGCTGCACATTGGGAGACGTTCTGACTCAGACTCGACGACCGTTCAAGTGAAAACGCATTGTTTTGTTGCGTTTTCATTTCAAAACATTTTACTCTTACGCCCCAACGTTTGGAAAACGATGTCCATTTACACGGAAACAACAGAAAACGTAGTTTTCATGCACCTCCAGTGGGAGCTGTTGTTAGTTTTTGTAATGAAACCATATACACATGCAGAAGAGAACAATACTCTATAAACTTTTTGTCAACGGGAGCACACAGACATTTGTATGGGCTGACGACCAGGCATATACTCCTCTAAGGGCGTGTTCACATTCCCCTGTTTGATCCAGACCGCAGTTCTCTTCATGGAGAGACTGTTTCGTCTGGGCGACAAGAACACGCCCATAAACTCTGAACCGGAGCTAACAAGAGACACCTCGGTCTCGCTTCCTTTACAAACGATCTTTATAGTGGACGGAGAGAGAGAGAGGACGGGGTAGAGGACGTGACGTAGTGCGCAATGCATTCTGGGTAGTAACCAAAGCTAACCATGCGAATCAGAAGCATTAGACGCAGAAAGAAACAGTTGGAAAATGTCTTGCGGCCAGACGTGGAGTAGTGAAGAAGTAGTAGTGAGGAAGACTCTCATTGATATCTGGTCTGAGGACTATATGTCGCAGTTATTTGTAGCTACCCATTAGCCACGAGCTAACTAGCCAAGCCAGCACAGGCTAAAGCGGCGGAACTTCTGCTTTCGGTGCGAACCAATCAATGATCCGTGTTTCTTCTTTAGTTCCTCTCTGGCCAGTGTTTGTTTCAGGCGACAGCGCCCCCAAACCAGGGGCCGTTGTAATTGCGGGACATTTTCCAGGCGGTTTGTTCGGGTCTCTAAAGTGAATGTGAACGCCAACCGAACCAAATGAAGGTGTGAAAATTCTCGGCTCCCCTCCCCCCAAGTGAACCGAGTCCCGGACTGTCCCAATGTGAAAGGCCCCTAAGTGAGTAACAGGTGCGTTGAAAAGAGTTAATCTGTATCACTGCCTTCACCTGGCGGATTGATGCTTTTCTGCTCATTTCCACGAGGAAGGTTTCTGTGGTATTTCTGTAGTGTACGGTTGTGTTCTTCAGTCTGAGAAACCTTTGAGGCTCTTCAGAGCTGCAGTCAGGCGTGTTTTCTTCTCCAGGCGGAGTCACTGCAGCTACTCAGCCCAGTTTTCCTCTTCCTGCCTGTACCTGCGTCCTTGCCCTCGGCCGGGGGAAATTAGACGAGGTTGTTTATTCATGCAGCCGCGCCTCACAAGGTCAAACAGACACCCTGGATGTAGCTTTAATGTGCTCTCCTCCATCCTCCTCTTTCTTTCTCTCTTCTTGCTTTCTTGCCCAGTCTGTTTCCCTTCTTCCTGTCCTGTTGAACTCGTGCATCTCTCCGGCTCGGCTCGGCGTTTTTCTCTCAAGCCGTGTGGGTTGCGGACAGGAGACGAGAGGGAGGAGGAGGAATCAGAGGAGGTGCTGGGCCTGGTTTTTGTGTTTGTTTCGTGTTTTAAGAGAGGGCTGCAGTCTGTACAGGTTGTGTGTGCTGTGTGTAGTTCAATGTATGTGTGTGTGCAGCAGCTGTCTGGTTCCCTGTGCTTCACTCTGGCCAGTGTTGTGGTCCGCAGGCACAAAGCGCACAAAGGCGTGCTGAGCTTTCACATGCTGTTAAGGACTGATCTGCACACTCTTCCTTCCTCTCTGGGAAAAAATGTTTGTGTTTCAAAAACATACATCCACCTTTGCACGTTACTTCGTCTCTACAAACCATGTCTGTGTGTTTGTGTGTTTACTTTTCCAGGCCTTTCGTACATATTGTTTATTATTCATATTTCAATTCCTCCTGAATGTTACGGTGGGTCTCCTGCAGTCGCTGCTTCAGTTCATTCCACAGGGCAGAATGAGATTATGCCCACAGTGTTGGACTGTTTGCTTCTTATATAAAGCTACCTCCGGCCTGTTTGACATCAGCTCTGACATTCACCAAAGGTTTGAATAAAATATGTCTTCCAAGAGGTCTGCCAGCCCGCACACGCTCATATATCCTGCGCCAATACCCCTTTAAATTCTTAATGTGTCATTTCAGTCATTTCCACCCAAATATCTAAAATATTCCATTCGGACTGATTCAATTTACAAGTTATATTAGACTTGATGTCACAGTGTGCAGTGAGCCCTGAAGAGACGAGCTGAAATCTCTGAGGCTGTGTTTAAACTGTGACGTGCTCAAGTGTAATCACAAAACTTTTGTTGTGTTTTGCGTGTTCGTTTACACGACAATGCTGCTCAGAGCCACTGAAAACACAACTTTATGAAAACATGGACACGTTTCTCCATGTAGACAATGGAAACGCTGGTCCTGGACTTAGTCACCACAGCTGTAGCAACTAGTAGTTGTGCACACGCTCAGTAGATGGACAATAAGAACAACGTTTCCTCCAGAGTGTCATGACTCTCAGTCCATATTCTCCTCGACTTGGTAGTTTTATTTTGACGGTCACCGTAATAACGATCCAACTTGGTCGTCTGTCCAATAGAATGTTCATGTACGAATATTGTTAATGTTTTCATGGTTTTATGTGGTACAACAGATGGAAATTACCCTTGTACTAAATCCAGAATACTTCCAATAATCACCTGAAACGATGACTTGTACATCAATATGCACTATCGCATTCAAACAAATAAATGAAATGTTGATGTTTAGAGTGTATTGTTCTCTGGTGCACGTGTGTGTGGTTTCATTACAAAAACAAACAAACAGCACCCACTAGTGGCCCAACATGAAAACTACGTAGTTTTCTTTGGAAACGGACCTCGTTTTCAAAATGTTGCAGTGTAAATGTGAAATCTTTCTGAAACGGAAACACAAAAACGATGCGTCTTGGCTTGAAGCTTTGCCGTGTAAACAGGATAAACGGAATGTTTGAATGTCTTGGTCGGTTTGAGCATATTAAAGTATTTTATGTTGTTGTACTGGATTTCAGAAGGGTTCATCCTTTGACCCCTGTAGTTTTCCTGTGGTCACATGATGTAAAGTGTTTTGTGACTCCAGCAGTCCTGCGGCGTCTGTTGAGCTGCTGCTGACATGGCAGCACTTTTCCTCAGCACTTCGTATTAATAATGTGCACCACAAGCATCAATTCAACGTCTAAATAAGAAAGTGATTATTTTGCACATATTTCCATGTCATCGGCATAGTGCATTAAAGTTTAATGAAGTATGCGTCTCAGCGGGGGGAAATGTGGGTTCCACCTCAGAAAAGGAGGCTGAAAGAAGGTGCTTTTGCAAGTTTAATGTTTTGTTGAGTTATGTGAGGCTTTTACTATTGCAGTAAATATTGTATGAAGCGATCAGATAAAGTTGGCCATCTTGAATAAATATACAGATGCGCTATAATGTGAGCAGAAATGTCATTGTGCTGCGGCTTTGTGAGCCGGGCTCTGATGGCGACTGGAGCTTTTAGCAGCTGCCGTCCAGCCTGCGTTGTTCTGCAGGACAGACACGTCTCCTCCAGGGAGCTGCGAGTGCCAGTCGGATCAAAAGCACCCCGGGGAGCGTGGCGTGGCGTTTCCCGCTGACAAACACGCGATTACATGAAGCGGACGCAGCGACTCGTCCTGAACTAACTGCTACTGTCACACACTTAATGTGTGTTTAATGTGCTCAGATCTTCAGTCTCACCTTCTGCATCCATGTGTTCATGTATCAATAACTCAACACCACAGAGGCCTTCAAGTTCAACTACAGCCTCAATAACTATATTTCTAAAAGTATTTGCTCACTTGCCTTCACACACAGGTGAACCTGAGTGACCTCCCATTCCTAACCGGAGCATTTAGTCTGATGTTGGTCCACCCTTTCAGCTACAACAGCTTCAACTCTTCTGGGAAGCTTTTACACAAGCTTTCGGAGAGTGTTTGTCGTCTCCGCTCTAATTTGTCTCAAAAGTGTTGTGTTGGGTGGAGCTCAGGACTCAAACTGGATCGTCCAGGTCTTCATGGACCTGCTTTGTATACTGGTGCAGTCACTTTGGAACAGGAAAGAGTCATCCCCAAACTCTTCCCACAAAGGAGCATGAACTAGTCCAAAATGTCTTGTTATGCAGAAGCTTTCAGAGTTCCTCTCATTAGAACTAAGGAGCCGAGTCCAACTCCCCAAAAACACCATACGCCCCTCCAAAGTGAGAACATGGTTAATAGAAGACAGCCATCAGTCAGAGTTGAGCCCACACAGCTCCGATTCGTTTGGGTTCCTTTTTTTCTTTTCAGTTTTTTCCTTTATATTTCCCCCCTTGTTGGAACTTTTTTAATTGTTTTGTGTGCTTTTTCTTTTGATTCTTTGTGTACTTTTCTTCCTTTTTTCAGTTTTGTTTTCAGCTTGTTTTCCTCTTTTCTGATCCCCTTTTCCCTCTTATTCATTTTTTTGTTTTCTTGTTCTCCTTTTCCTCTTCTTTTAATACTCTTTGCACTATTAAGATGTAGTTTCCTGATTTGTCACTTAGATTTTTTTACCAAAATTCTGAACAGACTAAACCTTTATTTTAACCGAATGCTCTTGAAGTACTTAGTTGTCTTAACTATTATAGAGCAGTAATCGGTGCAGTGTGATCTGGGTGACAGTGCTCAGACAGCCAACCCCATGACCCGGAAGCGGATAAGCAGGAGAAAAATGGCTGGGGTGGGGAAGGGGGGTGGATTATAGAGCAGTGGTTCTGTATAACTGTAGTGGAAACTGATTTTTCTCACAATATGGAAATGAATGCCCCCAAAACAATACAGTACTTGTTTGCTTGACTGATGAATAAAAGAAATGCATAATGTGTCCCAACAGTTGCAGTATATGGAACATTGATGCATTAGATATGTTCTCTCAGCTGAAGGGAGACTCGAGTTCTTCAAATCGAGCAAAAAGCTCCAAATGTGGACGAGCCGCAACAAATCGAACAATCTTTTCTGGAACTGCTTGTTGCCCCAGTCTTCTATTTTTATCTTTTTAAAACACAAGTTACTTCATATGTCTTACTACTTTGTGTCTCGAGAGTATCAAAACATCAAAAAGGAGAAAGTCCTGAAACCTCTGCTTCATGTGTGTGTGATTTAATTACAAAACCACCCAACAGCACCAACTAATGGCCCAACGTGCTAACTACATAGTTTTCATAATTTCCACTGTTTCCATGGAAACGGATATCATTTTCAAAATGTTGCTGTGTAAATGTAAAACTTTTCTGAAACAAAAATGATGCGTTTTCAGGGCTTTAGTAGCAGTATGAAGATTTAAAGGTTTCACCATCTCGATTTGTTTCTTTCAATCTCATGAAAATATGTTGAACATTGAAATAGAATCATGTTTTGCTCCATTTGTTTGGGAATCTTTCTTTACCTGATTGATACATTTCACTTGAACATATAGTGAACGAATAATTAAAATTGCCTGACAAAGCTTCTCACGTAAAAACAAATTTCTGGAAGTTTTTTAACTAAGGCCTTATGCTTTTAGTAGCTCTTATATAGAGTACGTGTTTGAATAGACTACATTATGCAGTTAGACAATTGTACTCAATAACATGTAATCTTTAAAGAAATCTATTGAGAAATATATGCAATATAAATATTAAAATAGGTCTGCTTTTGTTCAGTATAAAATGTTCCTGCATATTTTGTCACATGTAAAAAGGCTGATGTTAAGATATGCTCATACAACCCTCTTTAGAGTGATATTTCTAAAGGGGCTCTTTAAAGGATTAATGATATAAAGTATCTTCGGGCTTTAGAACATCTGCTCTCTTCCAGGGTTCTCTTTCAGGGAAGACTGTGCATGTTTCAGCAGGACAGTGATAAAGCACAGATTAAATCTATCACTGGAGAGGAGTTCTGGTGATGAACTCACCGATACGCCGTCACTTCTCACCACTAGAAAACATCTGATGCCTCAGAAACTCTCTAAAGAAGGCAACAGATGGCTCCATGCCTCCACCTTCGGAAGATTTGTAGCTCATTAAATTCACAATGTGCTGATATTTCTCATTTTTATTTCCTGACCTTATTTTTGAATAATGGTAGTAGGTGTTTCCTCCAGATAAACCTGAGTTGTGTTCATGGTATCTGTGCTGTGGAGGATTCGTCCTTCGACAGTGGAGAGGTGATCTAACAGTGTTTCCACTGGCTTCGCTGCAGGATGTTACTGAGGCAGGTGTACCCTTGAGAGACTGAGGAGTGTGGAAATGAGCAGACTGTCATATTCTCTCTGTGTGCGATGGAAATGTGTTTGTGTGGAATCCATGTGAGAGGCTGCAGGGAGATCAGCAGGCACCTGTCCAGGTAAATGTACTGTTTCACTCAGGATACAAACAGAATGAAGGTATAGATACAGTATATATAAATAAAAATGAAAGGAAAGTCCTCTCAGTGTAGAAACCAACTTCTAGATAATTTAAATTAAGGTCAACTGAATCCAAAAGAACACATAAAATCTCTTTTTCTCAAAATGATTAATTTTAACCTCTCCTACAGTAAAAAAAAAAAAAAAAAAGGACCTAAACTAAACTTGTACAAAAAGAAAAAGACTGTTCACCACAACTGCCCTCAAACCAAATAACCAAACAAACACAAGCTTCATCTAAGGAGTTCTCTAAGTCGTTTTCTAAGAGTTGAGTCTTTTTGCTGACTGGAGGCGGACCTCTCAACTAATCCGATGCTTCCATCAGTCTCTCCAATCACACACCTCCACCTGCAGCACCACACCAAGACCCATGACACCCAGCAACACAGGCTGAAGGCCAGAGGGGGGCGCTCTGGAGACTGTGACCACTGCTTACTGAGGAAGACCATGTGGGGTCTCCCCGTCCTGGAGGGGGGTTCACACACCTGCCCCCCAAATCACCCCGAATACCAACAAAGCACCGCCTGCACTTCATCTGAGCCCCACTGAATCACACACACACACACACACACACACACACACACACACACACACACACACACACACACACACACACACACACACACACACACACACACACACACACACACACAAAGAGTGTGCTAAACCCTGCTGTTTGCCAAATGGCCTGATGGCAGCAGGAAATGTCGAACCCAGTGGTCTGTGACAGTAAAAGCCCCGGAGAGATGGCCACTGACTTAACCTGCAGGGAAATGGACATCACACACACTCTCTCTCTCTCTCTCTCTCTCTCTCTCTCTATCTCTCTCTCACACTCTGCACTGCTTTCTGTGCTCTCCCCCGGGGTTGCAGGCTGCTGTCGCTGCCAGGGGCCCATTAGAGGTGTCTGATTGGTTTTACCCTTCTTGTTCCTTTGTCAGGCTGTCGGGTTGTGGACCAGCTCTGGTTCTCCTGTGTTCTCCTCTAACTCATCTTGAGCCTCCTTGTCACATCCTGCTGTCTTCCACCCCACATGGATCAGTACCCAAGTCTGCTGGAGCTTCAGCTGGATGTGGGATTCATGAGAGAAGCTCGGTGTGCTGCGAGGTCGCGTCTTGGCCTCCATTAGCTGCTGTTCTATCATTACTGCTGACAGCATACAAGCCCACATTGCACCACAGGGGTTTTTAAAGTGCTCTGTTTTTCACGAGGCAGTTCAGCTTTCAACCCAGAGATTGTTACAGCAAACACATATTGACACTTTTTTAAGCGATGAAACAAACTGCAGGTTTATTTTTAAAGCCTGCTCCTCTGGACTCTGAGGGGTTATGTGTGATTGATTTGATGCTGAACAAAAGAAGATGGTTTAATTTTGGTGATGTTCAGTTGAGTTCGGATAGTTGATCAGGTATTTTCTTGGAAACTTGATGTAGTTACAGAAATATAAAGCCGTCATATGTGACACAGTCTCATAAACGTGTTGCCTTGTGCAGTGTGGAGAGGGAGCTCCTGGTTTTAACCCAGCAAGCTGTTTGTAGCACATGAACCCCACCGCCTGACTTCAAACTGGACTGAATATCAGCGGGTTCATATACTGGATCCAGCTGTGGTTGGTTTGCTGGTTGATCGATTCTTCTGGAGGAAACATTGTTCTTATTGTCCATCTACTGAGCATGTGCACAACAAGTGCTATGGCCGTGATGAGCAGGACCATGAGCAAGATTTCAGAGTCGGCGCATTTACAAAAAGTTGTACTTTGTTGTGTTTTCAGTAGCCCAAAGCACTGTTGTCATTTAGACGGACACCAACAATGTAATGGAAGTTCACTTGAAATCATTGTGTAAATGAAGTCTTAGATGTCGTCAATTTTTTATAAGTGTGGATTTAGAACCAATCAGGAAGACTTCGATTCAATCACCGCTTGATTTGAGCGAATTTCCCAAAAAACTGCTTTTAATTTCACTGATGGAGGGAAATTTCAGGAGAAGGTAGATGGTAAAAAATCAGGGGACAAAGGCCAGAACCCTGTGGAACACCTGAAGTAATAGAAGAACTGATTGTATGTGTTCTTCATTAGAAGTGAATACACCCGAAGAAAAGCAGGTCCTCATCCAAGATGGTGACCTTACTGAAAAGTCACCTCCACCAGGCAACAGCCGTCAATGACGCATCTACTTATTAGATTTGTAATTGTAACGGTTAATAGTTAATCTGTCAAGTCCAAGTATTTCACTCATTTTGATCACTCATCTACTAACGCAGGTGATATTATCCAGTTTACATGGTTGGTTGTCAGTGATTCTAGTTAAAGGATTATAAATACATAGCAGAGGACATCTTTTCCTTAAAAGTGTGTTTGATGTGTGTGAGGATCTAAAGAGAACTGAAGGAGACAGACGATGAGCAATCAAGACGACAACAGGGAGTCTCGTCCTTGACTCTGAGCACCTGAGTCTTGCTTTGGTTCTTTGATACATGTACGACTTCTCAAGCAGGAAACAACAGGCAAGTTGTCAGCAGCGGTTGTGAGACAGAAGAATTTTCTGATTAAACGTAGTAATTTATCTGCTGGAAAGTCCCTGGGGTGACAGCGTTTTCTGATGTGGGTGGGCCGGGTGATGAGGAGAGGGAGAACATCTAGAGAGCCTCTAGGAGAGCGTCCAGGAATCCAGGAGAGCATCTAGGTGAGCGTCTCGGACATCGTCCAGGAATCCAGGAGAGTGTCGAGGAGAGCGTCGAGGAGAGTATCCAGGAGAGCATCTAGGAGAGCGTCCAAGAGAGTGTCTAGGAGAGCATCCAGGAATCCAGGAGGACGTCTAGGAGAGCGTCCAGGAGAGCGTCTAGGAGAGCATCCAGGAATCCAGGAGAATGTCTAGGAGAGCGTCCAGGAGTTCAAGAAAGCGTCTAGGAGAGCGTCCTTGAGTCCAGCAGAGCGTCCAGGAGAGTGTCTAGGAGAGCATCCAGGAATCCAGGAGAACGTCTAGGAGAGCGTCCAGGAGAGTGTCTAGAAGAGCATCCAGGAAAACATCTAGGAGAGCGTCCAGGAGTCCAGGAGAACGTCTAGGAGAGCATCTAGGAGAGTGTCCAGGAGACTGTCTAGGAGAGCGTCTTGGAGTCCAGGAGAGCGTCTAGGAGAGCGTCCTTGAGTCCCACCAGAGCGTCGAGGAGAGCGTCCAGGAGTCCAAGAGAACATCCAGGAGACTGCCCAGGGGTCCAGGAGAGCGCCTAGGAGAGTGTCCAGGATTCCAGGAGAGCATCTAGGAGAACGTCCAGGACTCTAGGAGAGTGTCCTCTAGAGCAGGAGAGTGTCCAGGAGTCCAAGAGAACATCTAGGAGAGCACCCAGGAGTCCTGGAGAGCGTCTTGGAGTCCAGGAGAGCGTCTTGGAGTCTAGGAGTGTATCCAGGAGTCGAGGAGAGCATCTGGGAGAGCGTCCAGGAGAGTGTCCAGGAGTCTAGGAGAGCGTCCTGGCTCCTGCCCAGCTACAGGAACAGGAGAGCTGTAACAGACGCCTTTCATCGTCTTCATGGTGCGTTTTCTGAACCAGCGAAGTAAGAGAGGGCACGACGGTAAATTCAAAAGCACCCACTTACGGAGGGATGATGTGATCTCTGAGAAGACGTAACGTCAACTCTTTAGAGCACACGTGTCGAACTCCAGGCCTCGAGGGCCGCAGCCCTGCACGTTTTGCATGTCTCCCAGCTTCAACACAGCTGATTGCAATGAGCAGCTCGTTATCTGGCTTTGTGCTGAATGTGATGATGAACCATCAGGACATTCAGGGGAGGGAGACATTGAAAACGTGCAGGGCTGCGGCCCACGAGGATCTGAGTTTGACACCCCTGCTTTAGAGGCTCACAGAGGCATTATCACTAAGCCTGGAGGTATACTTCCAGGAGTGCTTAGTTCTTCTCTCTGGATGTTTCTTCACCTATACAGAGCACAGATTGCAGCTCTTGTAGCGGCCTTGGCACTTTAGCCTTGCTGCTGACAAGTGTCTGACACGTCCCCGGTGTAATAACAGCTGTGCACGCTTTGAGCTTCTTAACAATCGCAGATTCGTGTGATTTCACCTTGGCTAGCACATAAGTCCGCAGGGAAGCGTTTATAACTGCTCATCTGGCAACAAGCAGCAGCGTAGTCTGTTTACTTGTCAAGCATTTTATCACTGTGTGTGTGTGTGTGTGTGTGTGAGAACACATTAGAAAGCATAATGTCCATCTGTTCCCAAAGTTAGTAATTATGTGTGTGCGCATGTGTGGACATCTGAATGTGTGCTGGCACGACGACGAGCAACATATTTCCGTTCCAGGTCATTGTCAGACGGCGTCTTCGGCTCATTAGAATTCATTCACAATAACTCGCGCTGACAGATTAAAGAGACAACGTATGTCTTTGTGAGCTAAATGACAGGAAACTGCACGAGTCCTCTGAGAGACTGACAGGTTATTTAACCTGAAGACAAACATCGATCCGATTGAATGATGACATAAATAAACATAAGAGCAACTCCTGATAGTTTTATTTGTGTAGCACTGTTAGGAATCTGCTTGCAAAGTGCTGTACGACCATCCATCCACCTTCTGCAACGTTTAATCAGAGATTGAGGCGACCAGGTCAAGACGCAGAGACAGACAATCACTCATGTTTCATATTTACACCTGCTAGCAATTTCCATCACTAACATACCTGAAAGGCATGAGTTTAGACATTGTGATAAAACCTGAGTGTCCATGTAAAACCTACAGCAGCGCAGCCAGAACCAGAAGAGCCACCGAAGCCCCGAATCAAACCGGGGATTGTCTCACTGTGACGTGAGAGTTGCTGTACAGGAGAGAACGCATTACACAGTCACAAGAAAGATTCACACCAGATACCGTTTATTAAAAACTAATTGGATTTGAAATGCCAGATAAGTACATCAGGGCCCAGTTGTTCAAAACTGGGTTATTTTAACCACTGGTTAAGCACTAACCACCGGTTAAATCCTTAACCCGCCGTTAGCTAACCGACCGTTAAATATGCGTTGTTTAAAACATGGTTAGTCATCCCGTTAGTTAATGTCGGCGTCAAAGGTTGTGAGGTTAACAACAGTGGTTAGCGTCCCTGATGCCGCTCCTCCCAAGGCTCCGCCCACTTTCAAGTCTCCGTGCTTCCGTGTTTTGTCTTAAACGTTGCGGTGGAGGCAGCGCAGGGTTTTTATCTGCTCTATAAAACGACCATAAAACATGAGAAACTACGCTGCTGCCAGGATATTAAAGTGGAACATGAAAACTGAGCTGGATGATCAGACGAGGCATCATGTTGCCTCACCTTTTTTTAATTTTGACCCGAGAGGACGATATAGAAAGTGTACCGAGTGGCCATAGAGAAAAATAATAATGCGTGGGAACGAGGTAATAAGTCGTTACCTCAAATTAATAAAGCGAGGGAACCAGATCATTTAATCTCTGGATTCAGGAAGGGAGAGGGTTAGGGGTCTGTATGAGGCGGTGTCGCTCCACTATGAGACGCTCCACAGTACTTCTTTATAATGAAGCTATACTTTTGGTTCATCAGTAACTACTAAACAAACTACATACTACTGTAAATGAAGGCTTGGAGTTTTTAGCCATAAAATGAGCCTTTTAATGGCTTCATGTGAAAGAGAACTTTTATTGTCGATCAGTGTGTTTACATAGGGTTGCTATTGGAAACGGCTGTAGAGCAGCGTTCTATCATTCTACACCTCCATTCCTCCATGTTGAAGCTTTTGATTCGGACACGTCCAGAAATAAAGTGAAAGGAGCAGAAATTCACTCTGTAATGCTGAAATGTTGAATAAAAAGCCCCAGACTCATTTATTTATGGTAAAGAGGGGAGACGTGATTCAGAGCTGCTGAGGATTCGATCCTCTCTTTTAGGACCAAGGTGAGTTTAACACGTCTGTGTTTCACATGCTTTAGTTAGAAAACACCAACATCTAATGTGCTCCACATTATTTCATCTTAAAGCTCCATAACAGCAAATATTATGGGATGGAAGCATCATTGGTGAAAAAATATAATACGAGGGAACGAGATAGTAAATCGGTGTCTCGAGTTTTTAATTTGAGATTACTAATTATTCTCTAATTTCCATGCGTTATATATATATTTTTTTTTTCTATGGCCACTCCGGGGCTCCATAAAGGCGTAACCCTTCATTGCAGTATTGACTTATATCAAAGTTAAGTCCACGGTACACCTTAACCTTCCTTTGTTGAACTGGCATCATGAACGCAGCGCTGCCAGTGAACGCCATGGTGAGGGTTAACCACACTGATAAAATGTTAGTGGCGGTCCAGAGGTGTGTTAACGTCAAGATATCACTCAGTTAATGTTTTGAACAACAAGATAACAGTGCTGTTAAAGTTAACGTTCGCTTAAATGTTTTTAATGGCTGGTTAAGCGATAAACGACTTTTGAACAACCGGGCCCAGAAGAACATTGAGTTTAAATGGTGACGTCTCACCTCGGAGCATCGCAGACTTCGTTTCTTCACATCCAGAGTGAAACTCCCGCCATTAACTCTAAAGCTCTGAACTCAGCCAGGCTGCACAGGATGAACTTCACATCAAGTGGAGTGAATTTTAATTATGATGAAAGAATGTTGAATATGTCTCTCACTTCAGGCGTGTTAGGTATTATATGGAGTGCTGGTGTAGGTCTACTCCTTTTACTTGACTTGCTGTATGTCTTCCTCTGTTACAAGTTACAAAATACACCAATCAGCATCAAGACCTCGAAAAGTTTGTTTTGGCTCATCCAGACACCTCAGAGAGCGTGCTATGGTATCTCACACCAGCATGCTGACCGCAGGACCTTTACCTTCTGGAAGTGGTGAGAGTGCTCTTGTTTGCTTGTCTGTTTCTCTGCGTTTCCATCTTTGGGCCACTTTAGAAGAATCCCTACCACAGCAGGTCAGAATCAGCCCACAAGAGCTGTAGTTTAGGAGTTACTCTGACCCCGGCATCGACTTCACGTCTTCACTCTTCACACACTTTCCCAGGTTCTCAGCATTCAGGACACATTGTCTATCCTTCCTCGTTGTGGCCATGGCGAGCTGGAGCTGATCTCAGCTGATGAGTAAAGAACAAGTCACTCGTCCATCTCGCACCTCACTTACACACCTACGGCACGATTAGAGAACCTGTCCACACGACGACGCCAATTCATGTAACCGATAGATATAGATAGATAGATACTTTATTCATCCCCGTGGGGAAATTCACAACTGCATCATTTTTGGCCCATCATCCACACAGTGTAGTGTTTTTTTTTTTTTAAACGGGTTCCAGGGTGGGGAGATGTTAAAGCGCCGCCTCGATGTTGATGTGTGGATGGACAAGATGCACATTTGCTGAAGGCGATGATGCCATCGCCCCACCTCTTGACCTGATAACCCCGTGACCCTCTCCGTGACGTCAACCTGCTCCGGATCGAAACGGCTTGATCTTCTTGACAGATAATCTTCCAGTCTCAAGGTGACTGGTCATGTGAAACGCTGAAATCATAAAAAGGCACCATGTAAGTAGTATGAGTTTATGGCAGATATCGTAGATCTTCCTGCCTTTCAGGCTGTAATATACATCGTCCACATGGGTCACCTCTGCTGCTCACCATCAGCCTCCACAGCCCAGCGTGGGAAGAGAAAGTGCCGTCCAGAGATCCATTCGCACCAATTCACCAAACGCAAAATGGAAAACATCAGCGGTATAAATCTATGAGACATGGTGTCACCATCAGACATTCCATTTTCATATGTATATTTATTTTTCCGCGCCTCGCTCATGTCATTATGCTCCCTTGCACGCACACAGGCAGCAGTAATCAGGCCACTTATCTTCCCCAGCCTCGCCGTCTCTGCAGGCGTGATATCAAACAGTGCGGCTCTGACAAGCTGCGGCTCCTGTAGCTCACACCGCTGCTCGCCTTTAATATCAATTGATTTTTTTTTTTTTCTATTTGGCTCATAAAGATTCCTCCGGCAGACGATAACATTTCGGCGCTGACTCCGAGGAACAATGTATCGCCTTCTCAGTAAGGGCTCCTTTGCAATTACAGCGGTCCAATGCAATCCAATTCTTGTGGCGGTGCTCCTCTGTGGAGGTGATTCCTCCCTCCGTCACTTCGTCTCTGCCCTTCCTCCCTCCCTCTCTCTCTGTCAGTCCCCCCCCCCCCCCCCATGTCTTCGTCTGCCGGGTTTTATTACCAGCAGTGGTATCACATTGGGTGCATTTCCCCAAATCAAACAGGCTTCCTGATTAGCCCCCCCCCCATGTGTTCACCTTCAGTTTGAGATGAACCATCATCACGGCCTTGTCGTCGCCACCAGCCGATGACCTTTCGGGAAATATCCGACTTAAAAACAGGAGACATTTTCCTCTTGCACGGATTGAGGCTGACTTAACATTTCTTTCATGATTTCTCTCCCCCCTCCCACTCAACACATTTCTGCTAAAACCTCTGACACTTTGAAATACCCACATCAAAATATGAATCTGTGAGCGGCACAGAAAGACGATATAGAGCCTGGAGTCATTCGTCTGCAGGGGCATGAAAAGGAGGGATTATGTTTCATTCAACTAGTTTTTCTTTTTTGGGCTGATGGATAAATTCCCCTGCTTGCTTTCTAACTTTATAAAAGTCTTTGAATGTTTTATTCCTTTGTGATGCGCTCACTTGAGGCTGCCTCCCTCATGCTGCCGGCTCACAGGGACAACCACAACCTTGGAACAGCGTCGCATGACTTCACTCTGTTCAGCAGAACGTTCAAGGCTTATTTAAAGTTCCTCTACCAGAATCCACACGAAAGAATGACAAATTTAGGACCCAGTTTTAATTGTTGATGTACATCTCTATTATGTTGTCAATACGTTTCTGAAGGAAAATTCGTCATTAAACTCATAAAAAAAAAGCCTATTCCCAGCATTTAGATTTCACAGAGCATCCCAGAGTTTGTTTACATCTTGCCGTCACGTTAACTCCCGAACTCTGTCACAAGATCCCGTTTCTACACTTGATCTTCAGAGATTTCAATTTGCACTGGGCAAATGATTAACAATCAGTTTCACAACATTTAAGAATATTGTCGTGGCTTGAAGACGTTTTCTTTGAGAAAATCTTGTTTTTTTTGGGCTGATGTTTTTGGATATTTGGGCCGGAGCTGCCGCAACGCCATTTTTCATATCCCAGAAACCCTTGCGGCAGGTTTCCCTGAATGACGTCAATCAGCGAAACATGAACTCAGTGTGATGGCTTCAAATTCCAGTTTGTTTGTAAACATATCAACTTTGGTGTGACCGTTTTGGGAAGCTGCAGGTTGGAAATTTGTGGAACTGAGTGTAATGGTCTGGTTTTCCTGTTTTGGTTTATTCTCCGTGCAGAAGTGATACCTGTAATGGAAAGTATATTTTAAGGTTTTTTTTTCTGGACGAGTAACTTTAAGGCCTCATTTACGCAAAAACGTAAAAATTTAAACGCATAGTTTTTACACAGTAACGTTGTGAAAACGCTGTTCGTTTACATGGCAACAACAGAAACAATGAAAACAATGTAGTTTTTTCATGCTGGCCCACTAGTTGGTGCTGTTGTTTGTTTTAGTAATGAAAGCACACTCACATGGAACAGAGAACAATCCGCTCTAAACATTAACAAAGGGACAACACGGACATTCTAGTGGACAGACGACTAAGTTGGATTGTTATTACGGTGACTGTCAAAATAAAACTACCAAGTTCCGGAGAATATAGACTGCGAGTCAAGACACTCTGGAGGAAATATTGTTCTGATTGTCCATCTACTGAGCATGTGCACAACTACTAGTTACTACAGCTGTGGTGCGCAGTAGCAGTACTTCCACTGTCCACATGGAGACGGAGCCCAAGTGTTTCCAGAAAGTGTCATTTTCATATTTTGCTTTCAGAGGCTCAGAGGGCTCAGGCTCTCTATTCTCCTGTAGGTGGACTCTCAAAACACTGCGAAAGATTTGCGTTTTCACTTGAATATGTTTTGGTGTATTCAGGCCCTAATTTGATAGATATTTAGTTATAAAAGGTATTAGATGTTTAACAGAAGGATGTCAGTTTGATCAGTCCAGTTGATGAACTGTTTTGTCTTTGTATGAAGATTGAATGACAAAAACACTCAATTGTTTCTACTCATGTTTCAGGTTGTTATTTTGCAAATAAGTCATCTTACCCTCATAACTTAGGCCATTTACTCGACAACGAATACGAGTGTATCCGCAAAACTGTCTTCACTTTTGGGGGAGTCTGTTTACGTGACACTGGTGTGCAGATCCACTGTATCCACAAAATGTTTATATCGGGGGAACGGTTCTTTCACGGTTGTGATTCCCTCGTGCAGAGACTGCCGGAGCCAATGGAGCGCAGTTACTGCGCATGCGCATCCCTCCCCCTCCCCTCCGTTATAAATAATTCCTTCTGCTCATGCGCCTGTAAACAAACATGGCGGATAGCATCCGATTCATCATCAGTCCATACGAATGTCGGGTTCCCTCGATTTTATTTGCATTTATAGTTTATTGTTCTCTGCACACACGTCCGTGTGGTTTCATTACCAAAATAGGTGACTGTGCCCTCTAGTGGCCCGGCATACTAACTACATTGTTGTCAGTGTGTGTGCTGCTGCAGTGTAAACACGCCACTCTTTTTTTACCAGATTAGGTGTTGTCACATGAAATGCTGTCGAGTAAACGGGTCGTTATTTCATGGATAGTTTAAAAAGCATGACGAAATGAAAGATAGAAAGCATAGAGCCATCCTGTGTGTTTTCAAATGAAATCAATCAGATGATTCACAGCAGAGCTGCAGCTGAGACGGTAAATGTGCTGCTGGTTCGGATCATTTGCATCCACAGTTTGTGTCTGAGCTCTGATTGTGTTGCTGGCAGGGTGTTTAGACAGGAGGGACTCTGATGAGTGAAGGCGAGGCTCTGAGGAGGAAGACTTGCAGCCAGAGAGGAAGTATGGAGATGGAGAGGAAAAGAAACAGGGGGTGAAAGGACAAAGGACAGAGGTGTGGGATGATAAGATGAATAGGCTAGTCTGAAAAGGTAAGTTTTCAGTTGAGGTTTAAGGCCCCTTTACATAACACTTCATGGGACAACTCCTAATCTGGTAAAAGAAAGTGATGCATTTACACTGCAGCAGCAGACACACTGACAACAAAGTAGTTCATACATCGGGCCACAGGAGGGCGCTGTCACTTTTTTTTTTTATAATGAAACCACACAGACGTGTGTGCAGGAAACAATACGCTATAAACATGAAGAAAATGGAGAGAACCCGACATTCATATGGACTGATGACGGATCAGATGTTACTATGTTAGGGGAGAGTCCCAGCTATAAAACTACTGATATGGATGATTAAACTAGAATACGGACTGCGAGTCATACCACTATGGGTCCGCCATGTTTGTTTACAGGCACATGATCAGAAAGAACTATTTTCAGTGCGAACGGAGGGGAAGAGATGCGCATGCGCAGTAACAGGCTCTGTAGCCTCCAGCAGTCTCTGCAGGAGGGAATAACGACCGTGAAAGAATCTTTCCACCTTGAGAGCCGGTATAAAAACTTTGTGGATACAGTGGATCTGCACAGTGGTTTCGTGTAATCGGACCCCCCAAAAGTGTAGAAAGTTTTGCGGATACACTTGTATTTGTTGTCGTGTAAATGGGGCCTAGGGGACTGAATGTTTCTTATGTTGCGTGGGAGGGAATTCCAGAGTTGGGGGGGGGGGCAAGCGGCTGAAGGATCGGGACCCCATGGTGGCCATGCAAGCCGGAGGGACAGTGTGACTGAGAGAGGAGCCAGATCTGAGTGTGCAACCGGGTGTGTGGTTCTGGAGGAGATCCGTGAAGAATGGGGGGGGCGGGGGGGTTAAGTGATTGATGGAATGAGTTCGGATGATGATGCAGGCGGCAGCGTTTTGGACTAGCTGCAGTTTATGAAGAGATTTGAGAGGGAGACCAGACAGAAGGGAGTTGCAGTAGTCAAGGTGGGAGGTGACCAGGGCGTGGACGAGTGTGGCAGTGCTGAATTGGTGCGTGAATGGGTGAATGTGATTAATGAGGAAAAGCGCTTTGGGACTGCTGACACAGTTGAAAAGCACTATATAAATGAAGTTCATTTATCATTTTACCATTCAAAAATTTGATGGAAAATGGGAGGAAGAAAAGAGAAAGATTTGTCAAATGAGGGAAGAACAGATGGTGGAGGAACACCATGTCCTAGCTGTGGAGCAACAGATCAGCTCCTCACCCTTTCACACATTCACCAGTTTGATAGACGTATGACGGTATCATCTGAGACCTCCAGTGAACCTGGTTCAGTGTTATTGGTTTCTGGGGCTGATGCTGCAGGATATCTGATCTCTCCTGGTCTGGGAGCTGTGTGTATATCCCCTGCTTGTTCTTGATTTTCATGTTGAGGTTGATGAGTCATTTGATGGTTGAAGCTTCGACAGGTGGAGGAGGTCAAACACCTCAAGATCTTATTGAGTAGTGGATAGAGAAGTTAGCACATTTGTACAAGTAGCTCAAAACTGATGCAACTGATGTGCGGGGCGATTGTGGTGAAGAGGGAGTTGAACTGTAAAACCTCGGTCCCACCGCGCAGGGGTTGCCAGGGCGGGCCAGCACAAGACGGTACGGTAAAGCAAAAAGCACCCAGACCCAACTCTGTTGCGCGGTCCCACCACAGAGAGTACAGTTAAAATGTAGGTGGGGTTGCGAACGACGCAGGTATGTAAGGTCATTACGCAATAGTAGTCACGGTACCAACAAGGAAGTAGCAGCTGCAGCTCAGGCATCCAAGTAAAGCCGTGAGCCTCCGTTCTCTGTGACACAGTTTAAAAACCTTCTCATTCCAAACAGCAGCATCCAGCTCCAGCTGAGTCTCCTCCAGGAGGGTCTGAACCTCGTCTCAAGACCAGGGTGCTGTGTAGTGCTGATATTTCAATAAATCAAGTTAACAAAACAACCAGTGTATGCAATGTGGCTTATGCAAAAAACAACAGGAGGGTTTACTCTCGATGAGCTATTTAAATATTGCTGCTTGTACTGAGTGACGATCGTCTCTACCTTATGGAACCCGTACCGTTATACTAGGTACCTCAAGGGAGGGGTGGCGGAAAATCGTAACTGCTGATTACTGTTCTTTTGGTACCATCCACAACTTTTGTCAGTGGGTACACGTGAAAACCCGTCTCTCCCCATCCCGTCCCGGCAAACAGTGCGGTGTGACCGCCGCTCAAAGCACGGAGTCGGGCTGCACCTCCACACTCACCTGTGGTCATGAATTCTGGGTCATGACTGAATGATGAACAAGCGGCTGACATGAGTTTTCTCTGCAGGCTGGTGGGCCTCACTACCCGTGATAGAGTGAGGAGTCAGGGCTCAGATGAGCTGCTGCTCCTTCACATGGAGAAGAGCCAGTTGAGGCCTTTGTTCTGATTTGGTTGTATGGTCGACTCCCTCTAGAGATCGAAATCCAACTGAGAGATGGGTGGATGGATAGATGGAGGGATGGACGGACCTCTCCTATCCACTATGCTATCAAATGCTTATTTTTGCATTCCTGTCTTGTCCTTTCCAGTTTCTTTCACTCTGCTTGTTTCGTCCTGTTATCACTGTGTCAGTCATCTGTGAAGCACTTTAAATTGTACCAGTTTGTAAAAACGGTGGATCAGAACTGAGGCTGGAGTAAAAGTGACAGGAAACACCAAACATGTCAAATGAGGGGAGGCAGAGTGGGCTGCAGAATGAATGTAGAGTGGAAAAGATGGAAGGACAAGTAGAGAAACAAAAATGAGGGAGATAATTAAAGACAGAAGGGGAATAAGAAGTTACTGGAAAAAAAGGAAGATGGAGGAAAGACAAAAGTATGAGAAGAGAACTCAGGTGTGAAAGTGAAAAAGGAAGAATGAAAAAACATAAAAAGATGAAAGACCAAGAGGAATTGCAGAAAGAGAGAAAGATTTCAGACTTCTATTCATTTCATGTTACAACTCAGTGCTTTTAATTTTGGGGAAAAGTCAAATGAAGCGGAGCTGAAATTCATTTCTGTTCAGCGGGGACTCACTGTGGCGTTCTCCTTCAAATAGCTTTTCACTCCGTGAGGTGAAGTTGCCTGGTTCTGTCAGGGGCTGCAGGGGCAGCTGCAACCTTCTACAACCTCCTGAAACCTGATTCCAACTGCTGCAACCTTCTGAAAGTTGCTGCAACTTTCTGACACCTGCTGCAAGCTGCTACATTTTTAGCATTAGCTGGTGGCTAAATGTTTAGCATTACCTGGTAGCTACAGGTTAGCATTGAGCTGATACAAATCCTTGAATTTCTTGGGAGCCCTTAATTCTTCTTCATGTGTTGCACACAGCCGTGCTCTGATCCAGTTTTTAAACTGAAACTTTCCTGTTTCATCTGTTAGCTGCTGCTGTTAGCTTCTTCACACACTGATGCTCTGCTCCATCGGTATTGTGTGTGAAAGAAGGAGCAGGAACTGCTGATTAAAGTAAACAAACGTTTCCTGTGGACCGGAACAAAAACAAGGCTGTCTCGCTGCTAACTGCCAACTCCCAGAATGTCCTCCAGCCCTGCTCTCTCCTCCGCCAAACACCCCCGCCCTCTCTCAGGGGCCGTCCACACAAGAACTCCATTTATAACTCAGGCCCCGTTTACACGACAACGAATTCGAGTGTATCCGCAAAACTTTCTTCACTTTTGGGGGGTCCCTTTACACGGCACCAGTTAGCGGATGAACTGTATCCGCAAAGTTTTTAATCCGGCTCCCAAGGTAGAAAGATTCTTTCACGGCGCAAATCCCTCCTGCGGAGACTGATGGAGGCTACAGAGCCTGTTACTGCGCAAGCACATCTCTTCCCCTCCCTCCTTCTCATTCAGTTGTAAACAAACATGGCGGCCATGTAGTGGTACGACCCGCGGTCCATATTCTAGTTTTATCGTCCAGATCAGTAGTTTAATAGTTGAGACTCTCCCTGATATCTTCCGATGTATCATCAGTCCATGCGGATGTCGGGTTCTCTCCCTTTTCTTCACGTTTATAGTGTTTTGTTCTCTGCACACGTCTGTGTAGTTTCATTACTAAATCAAGCAACAGCACCCTCCAGTGGCCCGGCATACTAACTACATCGTTGTCTCTGTGTCCGCTGCTGCAGTGTAAACGCCCCCACTTTTTTTTTACGGATTAGGTGTTGTCACAAGAAACGTTGTCGTGTAAACAGGGCCTCAGACTTATATGAAAGTCTATGAGCAGGAGTCAACTTCTATATTTCTATGTTCTCGATGTCTTCTGCATTTTTTATGTATTTGGTGAGTCACAGCACCCCTAAAGGCTTGGCATATATACTACATGCCCTGAGGCATCGTGTTGAAACGTGTTCATAGTGACCGGGAAGAAAAAATATTGTTTTGGCCTTTGTGGACAGAGCCTCAATCACTCCCCCTCCCTCACACTCTCCCCCTCTAGGCCTTTTGCACATTTCTTGACATGAGAAAGTGCAGTTGAAAAGTACTTAAGTAATCATTCTAGTATTTTTGTGGAGGAGCTACTTTGTACTTTTGTTGATAAATGATTATTTCTACCACTGCTTCTAACATGCTGTATGTCATGAAAACCTCTTTATTTTCACCCCCCTCGGAGACGTGAACCTATTTATTCCAATTTGTTTGGTTTCCACGACAGAAGCGTGCCAGCTACGTTTATTAATGTGTTTCTTACATTAGTCATTGTGTCGCAACGCACGAGTAAACAAACCTGTTTGTTCTTCCTGTCAGGTGGAAGTGCCTGAGGTACACACACACACACACACACACACACACACACACACACACACACACACACACACACACACACACACACACACACACACACACACACACACACACACACACACACACACACACACACACACACACACACACACACACACACACACACACACACACAGTATTTTTACCTGCATCCCTGATTTGTTTCTCTTTATTCTGGTTGTTTTCTTGCTCTTCTGCAGAATCACTCCAGCCCACTCACACTAATCACTCCTTTATTTAAAGCGCCTCATTACTGGAGAGTCTAATATTTGCGATATTAACTGCCCTGGAGTGTTTGGAGTCAGAGGGGAAGACACTGGGAGTGTCTCGTTGCTTAAAGCAGATGAAGTAATGATAATAAAGGAAATATATTCAAACTGCAGGTGTCTTGTTTATTACTTTCCTGTTAAGATATAAATTACATAGACAAACAGCTGCAGGTAGCAAACAGTATCTTCATCATGGCCTTAATGCAAATGCATGAAGCACGTTGAATCTGTGCTTCAGGCCTACAATAAATTTAAATAGTTAACCCAGTCCCATTCATTATCTTTATGAAGAAATTGTGCATATCTCTGCATATTCATGCGCTTCCTTCTCTGGGTCTCTGGACTAAGAATTACATCGTTACATGCTTCAAGTTATAGACGATATAAATGTTTGTGGCCACCAGATCCACAGCCCGGGTCGCATGGCCAGCCTGCGTTATGCCAATGAAATATTATGAGCAAAGAAAGGGCTAAATAAGCATGCAGTCACTTTGGTTTTATTGTAAATGAGGCGCCTACTTATATTGCCACAGTGAGTAGTTTGTGTTTGTGCGTAACTTTACAAATTCTCACTGCAGTGGATAGAAAAGCTCCAAGTTCATTACCAGGAAATGTGACACTGATTTCTTCTAGTCGTGATGCAACTTTTGGCTTATTTTTCTTAAGATTAGAATGAAAAGATGAATCATTGTACAAGTGTTGCAGAGTTGAACTCACTCTGGTAGAAGTCCACCACCTGACTTGACTTTCTGCCCCGAATCTGACTTTGTTTGCTCTGTAGAATCTTTAGTTAGTTATCGTTAGTCTCATTCGTCACTTCGCTTCACCTTTGTATTCTTACTTTGAGGAAAATTCCACTTAATCACGTTTTGTCTTTTATAACCACCATTTTCATGCTTCATTTTCCACCTGAAACCTTCAGCTGCTGAGGCAACGCAAACTTACTCTGCTGTGAATGAAAAGAAATGAGGAAATTCACCTTTTAACTGCTCTGGTCCAGCAGTCAAGAACCGTTGGAGGGAGAGCAGTCCGTCACTGACAGTCACACACAACCACAACTATGGGACCATTCAGGGTCATCAACGAACCCCAGTCCCTGTTTACGTAACATTTTAAGTGAAAACCCATAATTTCTGCATTTTAGTTTCAGAAAAGTTTTGCCTGTACGCGGCAACGTTTTGAAAACAATGTCTGTTTACATGGAAACAGCAGAAACACTGAAAACCAGAACCAGGCGCAGCGTTTCAGAAACGTTGCTTCCTTTCCCGTTTCCACAGAGTCTGATTTGAGCCATTTTCAAAAAGGTGCATTTTCAGTGTCTCATAGCATTGTTGTGGACCACGGACTGAAACAACCCGGTGAGCGTGGTGGAAATGTTCAAACGTGAGAACGACTTTGGTCAAAGAAACAGACTCTTTCCAGCTAAGATTTCCCATTTAAAGTGAATCTACAGTAAGTTTCTGGGTTCAAGACATTTTTTATGATCTTGCAAATGCTTTTGTCAGTATTACACCTTTTATTGCTCAAGTGTGCCCCCTATCTTTTCTGCTCCTGTTGCATATTGTATTTAAAATAGTGGGCAGACTGTCTTCTTCCCGGCTTGGTTGAGGGCTGCTCAGCACAGACCTGTGACTGCAGGACTGCTGAGCTTTTGTTTCTCATATAGAAAAATGTTCCTGCTGCAGACCTACAGCCTGTCTCATCCGTACAAAGACTTGCTTTTGAGACAGGTTCTTGTTTTAGTGTTTCACACTCGTCAGTTTCTTGCCATCAGAGATAGATTCCGTTGTGGTTGAATGGTGGCAAAACCCCTGAGAATCAATGTCAATTAATGGGACTCATCCCGGATCAAACTCATCTGGGTACTCCAAATGAAACCAGGAAGCACAAGAGATCCTTTTTTAATTTCCTTTGTTTTAATTTCTATTTTCAAAGCCCTGGGCCAGACGTGTGTGTGTAATTATGGGCCAGCCATGTTTTCTCTCTCCGCGAACCGAAGCTGCCATTCCCACAGACGTCACCGATGTGGTGAACCGCCTTCGCTTCCCGAGTTATTATTGAAATGCTGCGTTGCATTGTTTTGAATTCATTCTGCCTAATTCAGGAATACATGAATCTTATTTCCATGTCAATGTGGTGGAGAATCTTGCAGGCATTCTCATGATTCCATTAATGACTGCTGCGGTTTGGGGAGCTGCACCGCATGTTATTCTCGGTCTGCTTCACCTCCAGCCCTGAGGCTGACGGGGCTCGAGCTCTGTGGCTCTTCTCGAAGGTTTTAATCCCACCTGAGCCCTCCTGCACACTAGGTTTCAGTATTCAGTGCTCTGGTGAGTGGTTTCTCCTCCAGCGTGCAGATCTTTGACATCCTGGAGTGTATCTGTGTAACACTCATTGATCATTATAACACGAACATGTGAGATCAACACTTGTAATGTGAGTGAAGGAGAGTGATGACCTATGATCTCTGAAGAGTCACAATGTCTTAAAGCCCCTACACTTACTGCCATTTTTGGCCGTCTTAGACGAAAGATAACAATGGTGGGAGAATCACGGTGAAATCTTTGGTCTTGGTTCTATATTTTCGGTCCTACGTGACACTGTGAGACCAGTTCTAGGACGGCCGTCACGGTCTTTGACCAACAACAACCTGCCATCAATATCAGGCAGTGTCAGATATTTCGGGCGATCGTAGCTGCCGCTGCCGCTACGGCTGCCGCTGCCGCTGCCGCCTGCTTGTTTCGTTGACATGTCGTGTGTTTTGTTGGAAAATGAAAAACCACAACGGTAGATTTTAACGATAAATGCTAGTAGATGCTAACAGGTAACTTCAAGCTTCCTTTGCTTGAAGTAAAAAAAGTAACATCCTAAGTTGGTCTCTATCTCCGAGCTCTTTCTGACCGCGTCCATATTCTCCTCCTGCTCCTTTTTTGGGGGGGGGTTCCTTTCCAAACACATAAATGCCACGACGGCGAGGCTCACTTTATGTTTATGTTTAGGATGTGTTATTGTTGCGCAATCATGTATTCTTGCGCAATCACGTCGATTCACATCATCATAGGCTGTGATTCTGCTAGATTTCATCGTACATGTCATGGCCTAAGTTTAGTCGTGTAGTGATTGCAGTTGGAAGAAGCGGCACAAAAGGCAAACTATACACTTTGGATCAGTGTTGTACAGCGCAACAAGATGTGAACTTAGAACGTTGGTAACATGGCACAGTCGGCAGGAACCTTCACACAACACAAGTGATAACACAAAACTTCTGTAGCATTTTGGAGTCTGTTTACACAACTACTGCTCGGAGCCACTGGAAACATGACTTTTTGAAAACTGCTCCCAAAATGAAACTTTAGGTTTAATCCCCAGAAATAAACACTCCATTCTGGTGTAATTATCAGGATTCCCTGTAAATCTGTTTTGGCTGCTTGTTGTGGTTTTTGTGTGCGGCATGGCTCGGTTGGTAGAGCAGTCGTCTCACAATCGGATGGTTGCAGGTTTGATTCCCAACTCTGCCTGTCTACATGCCTACATGTCCTTTGGCAAGACACTGAACCCCAAACTGCTCCCATTGAAGTGACATGGCTTTGCATGACTGCAGCCTCCAATGGTGTGTGAATGTGATGAGCTATGTAAAGCGCTTTAGGGCTGCTCACACAGCTGTAAGGCGCTATATAAGATTTACCATTTAATGAAACAGAATAAGAGAGAAAGAAATTCAAAGTGTTGTTGACTTTTAAGTAGTAATCTCGCCGACGTTGACCTTTGTTGTAATGAAAGCAAAGGTTTTTTAAACTTTCATTGTGATTTTCTCTCCTGCCTGATAGATGAACTCAACCACATGCTCTCCTGTGGGATTTAAAAGCTGCTCAACAGAGAGGAGTCCTCCTGGCTAGTGTAACATGTCAGCGTGACAGTCGGAGGTTTCCAGGAGTTATTTCATGTGGAGCTGATGCAATTCTCACTTGTCTGACTCGACTTTCCTCCAGCTGTCTCTCTGTTGTCGCCAGACTCCAGGTACATTCATGCTCATCAGCTCCTTCCTCACTGAAGTGGAGACAAAAATATTAAAGGAAATATGCAAATTGATAAGAATTTCCCCTGAGAATAACACAAGGTTGGTTTGAGGCATGAATGTGTCAGAAACTACAAGGAACTGTAGTTTTAGAACTCTGCTGGTGTTTACATGTATGACACCCGTTCACCCGGTCAACCTCTTCGTTCCGTTGGGACATGACGCCACAATAATACTACACCCAGCCCTATCCCGAGCTTCACCCCATGATAGACCATCTCCTCCTGCTCTTTTGTCACAGTCGGGTGGTTTTTGGATTCTTGTCTTCCTTCCACTTGGATCCATCTCATGGCAGCTCTTGGTGTCCTGCCATTAGAAATCTGGAGGAAAATGACCAAACCATTGTAGCCTGCGATTGTGAATTCCACAAGGCACGTTCATACTGCCCGTCTTCTTATACAGTTCCTCATTTGTGATCTTGTTGGTCGATCTTATGGAGGCAGCTGTTATGAAAGACGTCAACCTTTCTCATATCTCATATTGGCACTTCCCAGCACTCCGGACAAAAGCCTGATCTGAGTTTTGAGGCTGTATGGTTTGGACTTCCAGATGTGACAGGGTCGACCGGAAGAACCTCTGGCTTTATTAATGTGGGCCTTCATGTCTTTACGGCACCATTGTTACTACTCCTAGGGCTTGTGAAGTATGTTTAAATCTTCAATACACTGCAGGTCCTCGCCATCGATGGAGACTCTGTGCTGCTGGGACTTTGATACTCATCGATATTCACCTGAAAATATCACACATTTCTGTGAATATCTTCCAGTGGACACACAGATGTCGTGCAACTCGTGTTACAGTTATATGATGAAGTCAAGGACTCTGAACCGCTCAACAATCTTTCCATCATCAGACGTTGACTGAATTAGAGTTCATAAAAACAAGAGAAAAAGCAGCTTCATGAGGACCAGAGTGACGTTCTGCAAAGTAACTTGAGGAGCGTTTGGAACATACTTCTGAAGTGACGCAAACAACTTGTGACCCTCTGCAAAACGTTTGGTGATGTTCTTTATAGTTAGATTCATAATTAGACCCGTGCTATAGGTCAGCTCGGTGTGTAGGTGGAGTGTTAAAATAGGAAAAGCACATTCCTCCAATCAGGAAAACAAGTCTCACCTCATGTAGAATCAGTGAAACAGTCGTGACAGTCTTGGTTCGTGTTCAATGAGGACACTGAGACATGGACTTTAGGGAGATATTACTCCATGCTGTTCTCTGTATAGGAACGTTTAGAGTTTCACAATTGAAATGAGGTCCTTTCAGTTGCACCTCATTTCTTCTGGCAGTATTTTCTCTTCCCATTAATTAGTGAGGAGTTAATCCCACAGAGTGCTACAGAGCTCGAAACCACAGATTTGTCCCGAGCTGAGTCTGCAGCTCGATCCATTACACCCAGACCCCGAATCATTCCTTATCCACCTTTTCAGGTCTCTGTGGAAAACCAACACATCTTTTTCTCTTCTCCCCCCCCCCATGTATGCTTTTATTATTTGGTTTAGTCTGAAAATGAGGCTTAAAGAAACATCTGAAGACTTTCTGTGCTGTCGCGTGTTGAGGAACAGGAGCAACGCGTGTCTCCACTCCGCATTTCCATATCTGCTCCTTTTGCCAAATGAGTCCTTTGTCTGCTCTCAGACCAGCTAATGAGAAAGAAGCAATGCAGCATTTAGACGCCATCACTCGCCCATTAATCAGCACAGACTTGTGATCAGCCATGTTTTTTCTTTCCTCCTCAGCCACCGCCTCCTTTTTGCTCCCTCCACCGTTTGACTGATGAGAACAGGCGCGCGCAGGCGCGTGTGTGTGCGTGCGTGCGTGCGTGCGTGCGTGCGTGCGTGTGTGTGTGTTCGTTCTCTGGCTCTGAATCGGAGCATCTGTGTGTACGTATGGTGTTATTTGTGTATCGTCGTCTCCACAGTGAGATGAAAAGGCCACGGTAGCGGCTGTGCGTCACAATCCGCCGCCGCCTGCGTCCTAAACAAGCCTCGCCACGCGTGATTTTCTCCACTTCCAGCTCGTACCCACACACACACATATAAATTACACATAGTAATGTCTCTTCTGTAAATACCAGCGATGAAAGATGCTGAAGGACGCACACATACATCTTCCTACACGTGCATGAATGTGACAGAATAATAGACTGTAACATCGGAGAGAAATCCAGAGGGAAAATACAAATGTTAACACACGTTCCCATCATGAATAATAGCATAAAGAGAAATGTAAATGTGACTTTTAGCGAGCCCTGAAATGCACATACACGGTTGTAGTGTCTTGTAATCACACAGAACGATGTGCAGGAAACATATATTTCACATTTACAGGTGAGAAAACCACTCGACTACAATGATATTAGTCTCCTGAACATGATTGTAGTTTTACTTCCTTCTACCTCCTTTTAAAGCTTTTGTAGGAGAACATCTGTAATATTGAGGTTCTCTTTCAGGATGTGGTGTTTGGGGAGGAAACCATTTCTTTTCTGTGCTTTTCTCTGATTACATGAAGTCCAGAAGATGTGAGAGAACGCTTTGTTTCCTCTCTCTTTTTCATGGTGTGTTGTTTTGTACCAATCAGTTTCCTTCATTTAGTCCGTCACTCTTTCGTTCAGTCCTCTTATTTCCGTCGTGTTTCTCCAGCTATTTAGTTCAAGTTACAAAGAGATAAAACACCATTTGACTACATCATCTGGACTTTTAGGCCTCGTTCACAACATTTTCAAATCAAAAAAGCTTTAGTTGCGTTATAGGCATCCATTTAAACAGCAACAGTGCTCGGAGCCACTGAAAACACAACTTTTTGAAAGTGCTTCAACTCCGTCTCCATGGAAACGGTGGAAAACATAACTTTTTGAAACACTGCTACTGATCCTGGTCACCACGCCTGTAGTAACTGGTAGTTGTGCACATGCTCAGTAGAGACAATCAGAACAACGTTCCCTCCAGAGTGTCTCGACTCCCAGTCCAGATTCTCTTGGACTTGTAGTTTTATTTTGACAGTCACCGTAATAACAATCCAACTTGGTCGCCTGTCCACTAGAATGTCCGTGTTCTCCCAGTGTTAATGTTTAGAGCAGATTGTTCTCTGCTGCATGTGTTTGTGTTTTCATTACAAAAACTAACAACAGCACCAACTCTGAACCTGGGATACTACCGACATCACTTTCAGTTTTTCTGCCATTTCAGTGGACATTCAGAACGTTGCTGTGTAAACATGCAAAAGTTTTGTCCAATGAAAACTCAAAAACTATTTGTTTTCACTTGAAATGTGTAAACGCAGCCCAAGTTTCACCTCCAGGCTGCTTTTCTCTTTAATTCTTCCCTTCACCGGTTGAGAGTGTTTCCTACAAACCAGCCACTGATACATAAATCTTGAAGAAAGCTTTGCTGTTGGCATGAGTTTCAATCCTAACAGTAACTTTTTCTGTAAACTGCTGTTTACTGGAGGAGGTTTTCCTTGGAAGTGAAAAGAAAAAAGATAAATATGTTCATGTCACATTGATGGCTGCCACTAGAGGCGCCTCATGATCAAATCAAATAACTTGACCTTTTAGACACAAATAATATCAACATTGCCCCTTGGCATGAACCTCTGCACTGCTTTGGAGCTGACATTCTTCATCATGCTGCTTCTTCTTTAGTTCAATTTGAATCCCCAGCCGAGGAGAACAAAGGAGGTTTCGCTGTGTTCCAACCATCAGATGGTTCATGAACCACATGAGGATGGAAATTTGGGTCAACTGGCGTGAAGCACAACAGAAACCAACACAGTTCTCTGCTGTGTGCGGCAACCGAAGTAGATAAGACAACACGTTCATCTGGGCATTTTATTTGTCTTCCCATCTCTCCCTCTTAATTCCAATCTCCTCCTCCTCCCAGACGGGCGCCCCGGCACCGCTCATCAACCTTTGTTGGTTATTCAGAGTTTTATTATCCTTTCATTTGTGTGAGAGCGGAGGTGGTTTTGTAAGGGAGTGAGCTGAATGTTGATTTTACTTAATCTCTCTCTCTCTCTCTCTCTCTCTCTCTCTCTCTCTCTCTCTCTCTCTCTCTCTCTCTCTCTCTCTCTCTCTCTCTCTCTCTCTCTCTCTCTCTCTCACAAAACACAAATTGTAAATCTTTGTCTGTTTTGGAGGAGTTCAATTCTTCTAAGATCTGACAGTGAAAACACTTTTCTGATTGATAAGGAACACACGAGAACCTGTCTACTAAACTCCGTAGAGATGAGAACCATCACAGTGTTTCATCACGTGTGTGTGGATTCAACAGGTCGGCTTCAGTTCCAACAGAAGGGAAGAAACATCAGTTTGTCCTGATCCTCCTGGTTTTAATCTCTGTTCTCGTCTTCACAGGGACCCATCGAGAACGACGTGGTGATCCACGTGGCGCTGATCGCTGAGAGCCAGAGGTACAGTGTATGTGTGTGTGTGTGCGTGTGTGTGTGTGTGTGTTAAACAGGGTCAAATGGCTCTGTAAAGCTTGTTAACCTGAAGCTCCAGTTACTGCTGCTGAGGTCTCGTCCTCAGTGATCGTCTGCTCCTAGTACACGGTGTGTGCACACTGTACACACTGCTTACACACTGTACACACTGCATACACACTGTGTATGCACTGCATACACTCTAACACACACACACACACACACACACACACACACACACACACACTGCATACACACTGCTTACACACTGTACACACTGCTTACACACTCTGTACACACTGCATACACACTGCATATGCACTGCATACACTCTAACACACACAGACACACACACACACATTGACACACTGCATACACACTGCGTACACACTGCATGCATACACACTGTGTACACACTGTGTACCCACTGCATACACACTGCATTCACACTAACACACTGTATACACACTGTGTTCACACTAACACTCTACATACACACTGCAGCTCAGGAGATGAGCATTGAAAGAGGACGGTTTCTTTACATTCACATTTTTTACATTCTTTCCATTCTAAGTTTATCAGGGTATCAATGCAGTGATCGATTGACGCACGTCTGACTCCTGAAGCAGTGGATCCTCCACAAAGATAAACCTGTACGGATAGATTTCCACTGTTCCACTGCAGTTCAGCGGCTGAAGTATTTCCAGGATGATTATGAGAGAGATTTATCGGTTTGGGGAGGCTTTTTACCCAAACTGTTGATAGGGGAGCCACTTATCAGCTTTAAACAGGCTACAGCTACTTTTAGTGAGTAAACTCTCTGGGATTACGATTAATGCTTTTTAAGAAGACGAATATGTAAAAAAAAATCTGAAATGTGCTCCTTTCGTTTATTGCAAGAAAGAAGTATGACCAAGTGAAAATTAAGTTTTTAGAGAAACGGCAATGTTCTACATCATTTCTAACTTTTCCTTCAGGTGAAAAATACAGTTAAAAATGCACTGAGCATGTGCAGAACTACTCGTTACTATGGTCGCGGTGACCAGGACCAGTAGCAGAGTTTTAGAAAAGTTGCCTTTCCCCCCGTCCCTTCCATGTGTCTGTGATTTCATTGCAAAAACAAACAATATCATTTTCAGTGTTTCTGCTGTTGCCGTGTAAACCTACATTGTTTTCAAATCGTGCGAACCTTCTCTGAAATTAAAACACAAAAAGGATGTGTTTTCAATTGAGACCATGTCGTGGGAACGGAGCCTTAGTGCAGGAGAGGAAAAGTTGTTTCACAGCCAGGAAAGATAAACAATATCTGAAATGACTCAGTCAACTGGTAGAAAATCATCCACAGACTTCGCATGTTTTAGTTTCCGTCTTCTTCAAAATATCACAGTATAAGTATGATTCTCTCTAGTTTCAAACGTCTTGCTTTTCTATTCCTGGGAACGGCGACACAAAGCAAACCACAGCTTGGCAGGACAGGATGACTCTTTTAGGTAAAGACCCTCAGACTTTGAGTCCTGGTTCACATTGCACCTCAGAGTGTGCGATGATGGTGGTGGAGGCTGGATGTCTGGCTCATGAGACATTCACATGGGAAATAAAACATCACAGAGAGCTTCAGCTATGTGGCTCTGATGAATTTTCAGCTCTAATTTGCTCATTTGAACCATTCAAAATGAATATGGCTAAACCATATAAGCAATGTGACTCAGCACTTTCTCGATGTTTCGTGCCTTCAGAGTATTTAAAGCAAGTGAGTTGACATTGAGTATTACATTTCTACTTTAATGATTTGTGAGAGTTTCTGATTTGAACTGAGACTCTGCAGGCAGCTCAAACATCTGAGTTGATGCTGTAAACATCCGAGTTCTTCAGTTGGTGTTGTGATTTGTGTTTGCAGACTGCAGGTGTTTCTGAACACGTACGGCATCCAGACGCAGACGCCTCAGCAGGTGGAGCCCATCCAGATCTGGCCTCAGAAGGAACTGGTCAAGGTAATACTGGTCAACCATCCAGCTGTTGATAAATACCCACTATGCCTTCCTACAGATCACATTACTTTAGTGTTTCAGGGCCACATCCACACCTTCCTCTTTGGAGCTTGTATATCCTCCATGTGCACGCATGTTTTTTCTCCAGACTCCCTCCCACGATGGGGAAACAAGCTTTAACTCCAGGTCTCTGTGTGTTGGAGGACTGGAAATCTGCCCTTTGTCTATTGCCACCTGAGATCATCTTCACTGTACCCTGACTGGGTTAATCCAGGTACAGCTGGATACATGGTGGTGGTGCCCCGAGGAGTACACTTCATACAAAGTACCAGTCCAGGTTTCTGGAGGTTTCCTCAGCTGAGGTCGAAGGTTGAAGAAATCATCACACACTTCATGTGACCGGACAAATCAAGGCTGCTAACAGAAGCGGTGGCAGCAGCAGCAGCAGCAGCAGCAGCAGCAGTCGTCAGGCGGTCCCAGTGGTCACAGAGCCCGATATCCTGCATGTTTCAGGTCTGCACTCCTGAATGCAATGAGGTGCTTCTTCTCTGGGTTCATTAGGAGACTGATAATGAAGAACAGTTGATTCAGGTTGGACGCCGCTGATCGAGGCTAATGTCCGCCACCAGCGCTGTAATAAGCTATAATAAGACACCTTTGACAATGAGGTCAGTGTAATAACAGCTCATTTAAGCTCCTGGTAGTGTTTTACCTGAAGCTTTCTCTGTGGGTAATTCAGCTTTGATTCCTGAACACTTCTCGTCTTCACTCATTAAACACACATGGAGGAAATGTTGAAGTTTGCTTACTTTTCGCACATTTTGATGTACTGCCATGGTTTGTTGGCTCGCTGACTGAGAAGGATGGACCAATTAGGAGAGGCTGAAGATAACTTTGTGCTCGATTGAGAGCACTGCTATCACAAATTGTTTCAGGCACTAAGTGAATGCGTTTACGGAGGTCGCCATGAAGAACAACAGTCTCTTCACTGACGTCGCTGTCTGAGTTAAAGAAGCGTTTGGTTTAGATCGGGTGTGTCAAACATGTGGCCTGCAGGCCAAAGCGTGTATATGTTCCCAACTTCTGGTTCCTTTATGTATGTAAGAATAGAGGACGTGATGTTTTTCCAAGAAGCAGAACCGAGCAGCACGTGGCAGCAACACTCGTATCCCACTTCAAGCTAAGTAACTGATTGCCAGCGAAGTAACACTGAAGCCAGACGTCGATGGCTATTTAATGAAATCATGTTAAAGGCTGCAGAAATGCTGAGAATCTGAGAATCAACCTGGTGAGTCAGACAAGATATTAACTCGTCTTTTCATGAATCTTGTGGAATATTTAATAAATGTGAATGTTTTGTACTTCTTTGCACTGGAACTGAAACAAATGTAAAGTTCAGTGTATTTGTACTGATGATACTGTCTTTTCCATGCCTGGATTTATCGAGGTCGAATTAGAGTGTATCTGATTCCTGAACTGAAATAAGTCTGACATCAAAAATGTAGATGTCTTCATTCTCATCAGTTTTCCCTCTGTTCTTGTGTGACTGGATTCTTTCAGCATAAACAAAACTGTTCTGGCTTTGGAAATACAAGCAGTACTTTTCTAAATGCAGACTCTCTCTGTATTGAGCTTATTCCGCCCACCCACCTTCACCTCTGTTACTTCCCTTTGTTGCTCACGACTTCTGCTGATGGACAAAATAGTTTGTGGTGAACGGCAGATCACTGTTTTTATCTCGTCTATGAAACTACCATAAAACATAACAAGCAACGCTGCTACCAGGATATTAAAGTGGAAACACATGAAAACTGAGCTGTGATGATCGGACGGCATCATGTTGCCTCATCCTTCCTTTATGTTGACGTGAGAGGACGACATGAGAAGGTGGACTGTGGTAACGTCCAATGACGTCTTCATCCTGTCATTAGCGGCTCACGGAGCAGATATGATGAGCTTTAGAGTACTGAGGTTGTCCGGAAGTTGTCGTCCAGAAATAGGCAATATGGCAGCACCCTGTTTTTGGCGTGGAATAAAAAAAATGGCATAGGCTCTTCATGCTGCGATGAGGACGATTCCTCTGCCACACAGGCTTCTTGGAGGAGATTCACAGATTGAGGGATTTCTCCTTGAATGCATTGCAGACATGTTGTTGTGTGATTAGCTGCAGTGGCTTGTCTCTTGATTGAAGGGCTCATAATTATCTTCACAATGGAGATTCCCATCCTGTGCTCTGAATGACAAGTGCGATATCGGCGAAAGAAACTGTAAGACTTATTGACGCCACTTTACCAACACAACTGCTCCAATCAATGGTGCAGGAGGCCGATTATATCTGAGCAGTGATCTATCAATATCGCCACAGATCTTGTGCTTCCAGGGTTTCTGCTCTTTAGATTTCCTTCTTGATTGTCCCATCAGTTGCAAGCAGGCTGTGGAGTGTTTGAGGTGATTGATTGGTGATTGTTCATGTTGATTGATCAGTGTAATGGTGAAGCTGTCTCCGTTGGTGAATTGGAGCCACGTGGAGCTGAACGTTTTCAGATCTGTTCTCAGCACATTGCAGAGTCCTGCAACAGATGGAGGAGAAGATGTTTTGACCGCTTATCCATTGGCTTTCACTCATGCTTGAACATCAACAGGTTAGATAAGATGTTTTATCATGTGCTGTAATGCTGTTACTCCATCCGGTAGTAAGTATTCGTCTTATCTTCTCAACTTTTAATGGAACCCGTGTAGTATGTCACAAATGTAAAATCACTTTAAATCATAAGTAGAATGATCACAATATTCTTTGTTTCTAAGAAATTAACTTCCATTTTGAATCAATCTGTAATTTTCCTCCTAAAATTTGGAAACGCAAACTGAAATTCTCTATATAAAACACAATCTGTATATAATCCGTAATTCTGTTTGTGTTCTAAATGATAATTCTCAGTAATAAATGGTTTGTGTTCAAGAACAAAATCCAAATTAAGCTGTTCGGATTAAACTGTGAACAAAAACAAATTACATTTTAATTGTTCATTTGTTTTTAAAAGATAGTAAGTAGTTAATGACAATTTGTTTTTGTGCTGGTTGTAATGTTTCGGCGCTCAGCTATCACTAAACGTATAATTACTCATTCATTAAGGCATAAACCACTTTTCAAATTCAATAAATATTTGAAGAGTTGTCAAACAGAACAAGTTGTATTTTAAAAACATTGGAACATATTGAGGCTTGATTGTTTATTTAAAAAAAGCCATATCAGATGAGGACCGGGCATGTAACTTATTAAACGTTGGACCTCGTGCTAGAAGCACATGCAGGAAGACAGTCATTGTTCTGTGCTGCATGTATGCGTGGTTTCATTACTAAAACTAACAACAGCACCTACTAGTGGCCCAACAGAAATCCAATGTTGTTTTTAGCATTTCTTCTATTGTCCAGGAAACAGACGTTGTTTTCAAAACTTTGCCTTGTAAACGCGAAACTTATCTGAAACAAAAACTCCGTATTTTCCGGGCCATACGTCGTGCCGGAGTATACGCTGAACCATTCAAAAAATGCGTCTGCGCCTGATGCAGCTGGCTATGCAGTCCACTCCTTGTGAAGCTTCCACAAATTCTTCAATGCATTTTGCTTGACAATCCTCTCAAGGCTGCGGTCATCACTTTTGCTGTTGCACCTTTTCCTGCCACACTTTTACCTTCTACTCAACTTTCTATGAACATACTTGGATCCAGCACTCTGTGAGCAACCAGCTTCTTTAGCAAGGACCTTTTGTGGCTGACCCTCCTTGTGGCGGGTGTCAATGACTGTCTTCTGGACATCTGTCAAGTCAGCAGTCTTCCCCATGATTGTGTCGCCTACTGACCCAGACTGAGACCATTTAAAGGCTCAGAAAACCTTTGCAGGTGTTTTGAGTTAATGAGCTGATTAGGATGAGACACCATGACTTTCCAAAACGGAACTTTTCCACAATACACGAGACACTAAATTTTGGATTTTCATTATCTGTAAGCCATAATCATCAACATTTCAAGAAATAAAGGCTTGAAATATTTCACTCTACGTGTCATGAGCCTATATCATATATAGGTTTGACTTATTGAAATGAGTGACAAAAAATATTTTAACATTTTCATGATATTCAAATTTTTTGAGATGTATCTGTATATATGCTCTGATTGTACCTCATTTTGATTAAGATTTTTTTTATCTAAATTGATGTCGGCTTTTAGATAAAAAAAAAATGTATTCAGTAGCTTCTTCAAGTAGTAATTCAAACCAGTAACAAAATATTGTTTGACTCGCCCTCTGTTAATATCCCATTGAGTAGAATAAAACCATGTTTAGACATTTTTGTTAAAGCGGAGCATTTAAAATGTGAGGACGTGTTAATCAACACTCAATAAATGAATAAAATGCTACACACACACACACACACACACACACACACACACACACACACACACACACACACACACACACACACACACACACACACCAGAAGACTCTCTTGTGATGTAAGTTATCTCAAATAATTTCTGCCTCTTTGTCGATCGGGTTTAGAAATAACAGATAATGCGTTTGTAGCTGCTGCTTCAGGTGGGAGGAGCCAGTAGAACCTCAGGGTTTCCTCTACAAAACCTGCCAGTGAGCAGGTTCTGTTCACAGAGTCTGTTGCCGTGGTGACTGACCACGAGCTTTATTCAGCTCTCTCTCTGGAACGGAAAACTCTTGAGTTTCCCTCATTTCAGGGTTAACGTGCTCTGAGTTTTCACAAAACGCACTTTCTGGAATACCCCCCAGGACAGGTGCTCACCGTAATACCAGCTGTGTGATATGTTTTCATAGATAAGTCGCTCCTGACTATAAGCCGCAGGACCAGTCAAATGATGAAAAAAAATGTGACTTATAGTCCAGAAACACGGTAAACTTCACTTGAGATGTTGTCGTGGAAACAGGATTTGTTGTTATCCACACCTAAGTTCTTTCTGAAAAAATGTTGGAAGTTGACACAATTCACATAAAGAATTCCATTCAATTCAACTTTATTTATGGAGCTACAAAACACAACCGAGTCATTTCAAGGCTTTTACAGAGAAAAGGCAACAACAAAGGAGAGGACAAATGAAGTCCCCTCAGGTCATTGTTTCTTGTTTTTCTTTACACAGCGTCTCCATGTCTCCAGAATTGAAGCTGTACCCGCGTGGAAACACTGTCTGTATTTGATGTGAGCAGCTGCAGCAGAGCTGTCGTTCTGCAGGTAGAAATCCTGCATTGAGATGACAGTTAGACACAAAATCTGCAGATGTGTTGTGTGCCTCGGGGAGGAGATGAAGCTATTGTAACTCCTACGTGTAACAAGTCCAGCGCTGGCTGCTATTTCCATCCTGTCCACTCTCCTTCTTTCATCTTTGGCAGATTACACCATTTGCACTGTCATATCTGTGACACCGAGCACTGCCTCGTCTGCTGCGTCTGCTTCTCTCACATTGTACCCGTCACTCACACTTCTGGCCTCTCCTCAGACGCCATCTCTCATCTACATGTGTGTTTGAAGTCCGTCGTCCCTGTGTCGTCGTCCCCCACCCCCCACCCCCCCACCCCCCCACCCCCCTTCATACCTGTCTGTCAAACCCTGGTTCTTTCCCTCGCCTGTTATCTTTACCATGTGGTGACTGTTCTCCTCTCTATAAACAACCATATTCACTCCACATTGTCATCTGTTCAGGCTCTGGACCTTTTCTTCCCCCGTTCCTCTTTTGCTGCCTGCAGTCCGTTAACCATGACCCCATCATGTCCATTACACTAACTAACCTCCCTCCCATCTTGTCCATTACACCAACCCCCCATCATGACTATTACACTAACCAACCCCCCCCCCCATCATGTCCAACTGGGTCTGTCATCGTTCTGAGAACTGTCATACCTGTTACCCCCCCCCCCCCCCCCCCCCCCGCTGCGTGATGCTCAGCCTCTCAGATGGATGTGCCGTTGTGAGTCAGAGCGGACGCTGTGCTGAATATTAAATTCTGAGCCCAGACAGACGTTTCTTCCTCGACAGAATCTGTTTATCTCCGAGTCGCCGCCATCTCAGCCGCTGCAGGCTGCGTTTTCACCTCACCTCCTTCCTCGCAGCCGTTTGATTGTGTTGACAACAGCTGTCTGATGATGGGAGCAAGTGGCAATTACATTTGCTAAGTGTGACTCCCCCCCCTCCCACCCCCTCATCATTCACCCCAAAGCCTATCCTCTCACAAAGTTCTGCATCTCCCCCAAACCCGTCCTCTGAGCTGCTTCTATCTGATTCTCTGGATGAATATCACTGTCCTGCAGATGCACTTCGTTACCTCCTCTACTCATCCTAATGAAACCTGGAAGAAACACTTAGTAGAGAAAGTGCAGATCATTATACCTCTTCTTGTTCCAACAAGATTTTTGTCAGTTTACGTGCCGCCTCTGCTGTAGAAATGTGTAAAATATAAGAAATGTTGAGCGTGTCAGCACCAACCCACACGAAAAAAACAAGCTGTTCCATAATGATGCCCAGCTCTTGCTTCTCCTGGAAGTGAGCAGTGGGCGTCGTCCCTCTAGAAATTATGCTGGAGTCTCGTTGTGCAGGAACTCGATGAAAACTGCCCCGTCTACACTGTTGAGTTGGAAAACTTATGAAACTTGCAACCACCGTAGTTTTTTTTTTTATTTTATTTTTTTTACATATATTAGAGCCAAAATACTTTTTTATAAATTGGACTTGCTGCTACTGGCTGTCACTCACTCCCAAACCAACATCTGCTACTGCCCCCTGTCGGACGAACACATCATTGCACATCACACACAACTCTTGAGCAATAGTTGCCTTATTACAAATGCATTTCTGCCATTTTCAGTCTTTAAGTTACACTTTTTTTTTCAGTTGTTTGGCTGGTTGTGCGTTTCACATAAGGAAATTACTTGTTATGTCAACCTACTGGTACATCTAAAAAAATTTGAGTATCATTTCAGAAAGTCAAACCCATATATGATATAGGCTACATCATATATGATATGATATATTGCACAGAGTGAAATATTTCAAGCTTTTATTTCTTGAAATGTTGATGATTATGGCTTACAGATAATGAAAATCCAAAATTTAGTGTCTCAGAAAATTGTAATATTGTGGAAAAGTTCCGTTGTAGAAAGTCATGGTGTCACATCCTAATCAGCTAATTAACTCAAAACACCTGCAAAGCTTTCCTGAGCCTTTAAATGGTCTCAGTCTGGGTCCGTAGGGGACACAATCATGGGGAAGACTGCTGACTTGACAGATGTCCAGAAGACGGTCATTGACACCCGCCACAAGGAGGGTCAGCCACAAAAGGTCCTTGCTAAAGAAGCTGGTTGCTCACAGAATGCTGGATCCAAGCATGTTCATAGAATGTTTAGTGGAAGGAAAAAGTGTGGTAGGAAAAGATGCAACAGCAAAAGTGATGACCGCAGCCTTGAGAGGATTGTCAAGGAAAATGCATTGAAGAATTTGTGGAAGCTTCACAATGAGTGGACTGAGAGGCTCAGAATCCAGGTTGCTTGAAGTCCAGTGTGAAGTTTCCTCAGGCTGTGATGATTTGTGCTGCCATGTCATCTGCTGCTGTCGCTCCACTGTGTTTTCTGAAGTCCACAGTCAACGCAGCCATCGAGCAGGAAACTTCAGAGCACTTCATGCTTCCTTCTACTGACAAGCTTCATGGAGATGCTGATTTCATTTCCAGCAGGACTGGGCACCTGCCCACACTGCCAAAGGGACCAAAAGCTGCTTCAATGACCCTGATGTTACTTTGCTTGATTGGCCAGCAAACTGGCCTGACCTGAACCTCAGAGAGAATCTCTGTTCTATTGTCAAGAGGAAGGTGAGAGACACCAGACCAACAATGCAGATGACCTGAAGGCTGCTATCACAGCAACCTGGGCTTCCATTACGCCTGAGCAGTGCCACAGGTTGATGGCCTCCATGCCACGCCGCTAAGACGCAGTAATTCATGCAAAAGGAGCCAACCAAGTATTGAGTGCATAGAAATAAACATACTTTTCAGAAGCCTTACAGTTTTGTTTAAAATATCCTTTTTTGCTTGATCTTATGTAATATTCAAATTTTCTGAGACACTGAAATTTGGGTTTTCACGTAACCAATCGATATGGGGAAAACATACAGCATATGCACAGAAATAACTGGCAGTTAGATTCATACTGGCCATTTTCTTAACATTTCTTCTATTTTTGATGTTCTGGTTGAAGAGATAATGTCAGCGATGGTGTTTTGGTGGTAATCTGTATGCAGCCAGTGTGAACGGTGCCTTCTCAAATCCTTCCAGGGAAAGGATTTCCATCAACAGCCATAACCGCGGAGGGGAAAAGCATAAAAAGGTTTTGACTGATAGCAGTGTTTTTCTTTCTATTTTTCCTTTACATTGGAGGAGTTGTTATCACTGCTCCTCTGCATATTGTCTGTATAAAGAGATACAATCTGGTGTAATACCAGTCACAATCTGTGCTCCTTTCTTTCATTTCAACACAAATGTGGGCATATTTATTAAACTAATATTTGAACATAACACGTTTTACAACATAGGGATTTTTAGAATATCATTCGGAGCGTCAGAGGTTCTCTTAAATGCACATTAACAGATACAAACTATTCTTTTAAAGCTTTTCATGGTAAAGTCTCACAAACGGAAAGTCTGATCCAGCATTCTATACACACCTACGCCATCATTTGGGCTGTTTGTCACAATGTTGAATGCCAGCCGGCATCTTTACCATCAGTCCCTCAGCCCCAAGGTCTCTGTATAGGTAAATCTCCTTGTACATATTTGTTGACTCTGACGGTTACATTTCTAACAACCTGGCAGTGTTTACAGCTCCTGTCTGAGCCGATATCAAATGGAGGACTCCTATGGCGGATTAAAAGTTTTGTTCAAATCTTGTCAGTAAATATTTGCCCGTTCTCACTCTTCCATAGCAGAGGCGTAAAAACAAGCATTGACTGGAGGTTTTCTGTGACTGGGTGAGGCGTTCCACCTGTTTGTGTCTGCTGGATGTGCTGGGGTCAGTGGAAAAGCAGGAAAATGAAAGGATGCTTTGATAGCCTGCCTGCATGTTGTCGCTGCTCATTGGTATTCTGAACACTACGGGTGTTGGGTGCAGAGGTTCTTCCATCCTCTTTCAGCTTTTCTCCTCCAGGTGTCATCTGTTTGGGCCGCGGCTTACCAAACCCCCCGATTCCACAACCAACACCCCCATCCTTTATAAGTCTACACATTCATAGAAACAGTCGTCCTTTTTTCCCTCCTCTTTTTCAGTTCTATCTTTAAATTGGCAGTGTTTTCTTGATGAGCTCGGTGTAAGCTTTTTCACCTCGGTACTGGAGCACACGGGAGTGGCAGAGCACCACCTTTTGGAGAGCAGCATGTATTGCAGTGAGTTTGTGGTGGAAGTCTGCAGCAGGGAGGACGGATGATGGACACATTTCCCGCAGCAACACTGGAGCATGTGGGTGTATCGATGCTGTGTCCACACAGAACAAACTGTACGGGATTTAAATGGAAAATTCATAGATTGTCTTCATTGAAACACGTTCTCTGCCAATTTCTTATTTACGCCATGATATACCATGATACCATGATATACATACATGTTGAAACACACACACGGTTTCACTCCACTGGGCTTCGAACCAGCAGAGGCTTGAAATCAATACCCAGCTCCTTCTCTTTGCATGTTGTTGTGACAGCAGGTAGCACAGTGCCAGTAAGCTTTCATCTGAAGCAACAAACACTTTGTGTAGAAAGAGAAAGTCTGGAGCTTCTGTATCCCCGTCGCTGTCATCTTTAAATGCATATTGGAGACAGCCGAGCAAGACGGCCACAACCTTTTCATCAGCTCTGTTTCCATCGACTGATTAGCAGCTAATTACTGCTCCACCTTCAGAAAAGTCAAGAAGTTCATACATAAATTTTTGGTATATTCTATTTTTCTTGACTTGCACAACAGAAGTTTCATCCACTTCCTGAGTATGAAACTCCTGACCTCAGCCCCCTCAAGTCCAGCTTCCTCAGCCAAAACATTGCTGGAATTGAACTGTATTGCTTTCTACTCACTCTGTGCACTGGACATCATGCCCCACTGACATTACCATTTTGCAGCTCATAAACTGGCTTTGTACCTAAGATTACCTACACATAGATTGACCTATTTTGAGCATCTTAGGGTTCAGCGCACATTAACCAGAGTGTGATCGGAGATCCAACCCAAAACCCTGTAACTGAAACTGTTCCACCAACTAATCTAAAGTCTCCAAGAGGCGAACAGTCCTAAAGATGCACCGCCACTATTGCAGTCAGTGCACAAAACTGTTGAATCAGAAGGGATGGAAACACACATCAGTGTAAAGGTGGCTGCTCATATTTCTAACAAACAGAAAAGGTCAAGGTCTTTGTACAAGGAGCTCATTTCGGTCAACAGAAGGTAATGATATAGATATTTACTTTAAGGTCACTTTGTTACCGGCCCCTGTGTTCACTGGGACAATGATCCTGGCTTAATGCTCCAAACGATGCTCATCAGTAAAGCTCGCTCCACCTATTACCTCTCCTGGTCAGATTGTTTACCTTTTTTATCATTACTGTGCCTCCTGATGGTGCATCAAGTTGCTTCTTGCTGCCATGTTTGGGTTTGAATCACAAAGGTCAGTTTCAGTGACTTGCTGTAGTGAACCCTGTTGGAGAGAACGGCCACATACAAACACAGTGTAATGTATAGTGACTATCAAAGATGTGAAACAGGTTCATGAAGTAGTACAGCAAGTTAAACAAACAAAACAATTTAAATCTGCAAGCAACAGCAACACCTATAGAAAATATATTTTTTTAAGAAAAAGGGACGTTTTCACAGTCTGATTGAAAGTTGAACTCCTGGTTCACTAAAGACTGAATAATCCTGATGTTAGAAACTCCGCACATCATTTCTTATCATTTGACATTAGTTGCATCATCTTCAAATTCCAATAGATTGTAATTATGATCTATATTCAAACATTTCAAGAGAAAAATCCTGCAAGGAAAAGACATTCCATTTGAACCTCAGCCTTTGGTGTAGTACAGGGGTGTCAAACGTAACGTCTGTGGTCCACAACCGGCCCGCAAGAGGCTCCAATCACCAAGCAAATTATTCAAAATTCAAAGATAACAAATTTCTCAAGTGTTTTGGACACAACACAACACGGAAACCCGAGTTGAGATGTCAGTGATGCTGCTGTGAAAAACCATCAAACTCACCTCAAAAGCCGTGCTGTCAGCGGGGGTTCGTAAAGACACTCAGAATACAACAGCAAGTGGAGAAGTTTTTAGGACATTTCACTGTATTTTGTACTTGAAGCTTTCGTTAAAATTGGTTTTATGTTAAGATTATTTCAGTAGTAATTGTTTAGTTTTGTAAAAATATCAACATTTTCATTACGTATACTCCACATCACAACAAAGAAAAACTAGAGTGTTTTAATTTAAAGGTTATTACGGCACTATTTCATCAGACCAGTCAACTCAAGATAACATTGGACTGTTTGTGGCCCCTGAACTAAGGTGTGTTTGACAGCCCCTGATGGAGCACCTTGCCTTTAAATGACTCTGTGACCATCAGCAGACACTTTCTGACACTGTAGGATATGCTAAGTGGCTAACGTGGAAGCTAACTTTACCTTTAGTTCATTGTGATGACGACTGTTCCTGCTACAGCAGTGTTCTGAGTTCTGGTGCCCCGTGGGTGTGCTCGGGTCCACAAAGCACGCCGCCGATGGCAGCGCGGGGACCGTTCATTATCACCATGTCTCATAACGTTACGCCCAGATAATATCACGACGTGCCGCCGCCATATGGAGGTAATTTCAGTTTATGAGTTGCAACAACCAAAAAAAGTCTCAGTGGGACAGTCAGATGTTAGACTCATGCCTTCATTATGCCGTGGAGTGGAAGCAGGCTGCGCGGCATTTCAAATCAAATGTACTTTTAAATCTCAAAGCAGCACTGATGCAATCGCTGGGACTCACACAGATAACCGTGTTTTTATTCCTGCAGTCACAAAGTTTAGCGGAAAGATTATGTCAATGTTGAATTTTCTGATAAGGTATTTACTTGTGTGTGTGTGTGTGTGTGTGTGTGTGTGTGTGTAGGCATACCGTTTCCTCGCCGTCAATAAGAAGCTTGGTTTGAGTGGGCGTCCAGAGAGGCCGGTGGGCTGCATCGGGACCTGCAAGGTATTTAAACACACATAAACACACACCCATGGGTCAGGGGTCACCAGGGGTCACCAGGGGTCACCAGGGGTCACCTCCCACAGAGGAATCTGCAGATTCAGTGAATGCTCCATAGTTTATTCTCATTCTCAGTACTTGTTGCATTTTATTGTCCTAAGCTGCTGTCAGGCTGTGTGTGTGTGTGTGTGTGTGTGTGTGTGTGTGTGTGTGTGTGTGTGTGTGTGTGTGTGTGTGTGTGTGTGTGTGTGTGTGTGTGTGTGTGTGTGTGTGTGTGTGTGTGTGTGTGTGTGTGTGTGTGTGTGTGTGTGTGTGTGTGTGTGTGTGTGTGTGTGTGTGTGTGTGTCGTGCTAATGTATCTTTGCTGATGTTGTTTGTAGTGTTTTAAAATCCCAAATGAAGGTCAGAGCAGGACCAGACACGTCTGGCTGTGGCAGCTTCCTCAAACAAATGAATCTCCCAACGCACTGCTAAGACAATATTATTATGGAGAATTTATGGAGACGGTGGCAGAGCGCCAGAGGACATTATCGTGGCCTGTGCGCATGTGTGTGTGTGTGTGTGTGTGTGTGTCTCCTGAGTTTTGATTCTCCCTCCATCTGACGATTGATGGCTTGTTTTATACCCTGCCCACAATAATGTACACGTGGCTACTTGTGAGCCATCCGTCTTCTAATACGATTGTGTGTGTGTGTGTCCCTCTAGATTTATCGTATCCTGGGAAAGACGGTGGTGTGCTACCCAATAGTGTTTGATCTGAGCGACTTCTACTTGTCCCAGGATGTAATGCTGCTGATTGATGACATTAAGGTAAGTCAGCGTCGCATCATGAGGCTTCACCGGGGCCTCGTCCCCACACCAACCCATATTTCATGTGCTCGCGACGAAGAAATAACCAAGATGCATTCAGTTTGTCTGCTTTTTAAGAGCCTGACATTTGTGAAGAAGACAGGAAATGTGCTGATTTGATTTGATTGCGTTCTCATTTTTACTCGGCCTGACTGAAAGGGCATGCTACTTGAGTAGCAGCATGCTTGATGGCAGTACTGATACCAGCTTATTTTGTATTCAGCATTCAGACACTACATGCATTCTTAACCTGCAGACTATGCGGCAGCTCTGGATGTATTCGGAGAACATGCTGTATGCAGGATTCGGCCAAAATGACTCATTTAATATAGAAAATGCCAATGATACTTTATACATCTTGCAGCCAACTGACTTTCCAACAATCAAGACTTCTAGTTTCTTTAAAAACTGCTACAGTTTGACTGTGCCATATTTATTAAGAAGAGCCGCATTCAAAACGCTAAACATTGTGTGTATCTCACATTTTATTGTAGCATGCTGTTTTCTGGTTTTGCAGAGCAGACATAATCAATAACATATGATCCTCCCATTTTAAACTCATTCTGCTTTTAAATGACTTAAACAACCTGGAGAGTGTACTACATGTACATGTTCACCGAAAGACCTGCTCTCTAACTGATGGTGTCATTTAACTGCAGCCGTACAGTAATAAAGATGTAGTTGACAGATATAAAAACTCAGTGGGTGGCTTTTAATGAGCATATTGATATGCAGAGTAAATGCCTGCTGCAGAACTGTGAAGCTCCTTGTAGAGTTTAAGCTTTTGAAATGTATAATTTCAGTATTAAATTTCATCTTAAGAATTCAAGGGAAACATAGTTGTGCTGTATGTGACAGTATAGATTCCTGATTCGCAGCACTTGTCCCGTCCATCATTTCCTCGGATCTCACTGATCTCTGTGAACCACTGCCACCTTCATAATGAACAGAAACACTTTGATATGAACAAGATTGTGTGTGCGTGTGTGTGTGTGTGTGTGTGTGTGTGTGTGTGTGTGTGTGTGTGTGTGTGTGTGTGTGTGTGTGTGTGTGTGTGTGTGTGTGTGTGTGTGTGTGTGTGTGTGTGTGTGTGTGTGTGTGTGTGTGTGTGTGTGTGTGTGTGTGTGTGTGTGTGTGTGTGTGTGTGTGTGTGTGTGTGTGTGTGTGTGTGTGTGTGTGTGTGTGTGTGTGTGTGTGTGTGTGTGTGCAGAACGCTCTGCAGTTCATCAAGCAGTGCTGGAAGATGCCTGGACGTCCTCTCTTCCTGGTCCTCATCCGTGAGGATAACATCAAGTAATACACACACACACACACACACACACACACACACACACACACACACACACACACTCCTTAATGGCTCTTTTATCTTTTTCCTTCCTTTCGTCTTCTCCGTGGTCTGATGGCTTTCTAAGCATCCTCCTCCTCCTATCTCGCCATACATCTCTCACTCTCTCTTCCTTTGTCTGATACGGGCTCAAAACGTCTCCAAACTCAATTTATGGCTCTTCTCTCCTGGCGTAGCGTCCGTCTCCGCCTCCCTCCTCCGGCCCTCTCTCCTCGCCGCTCTATCTGTCTTTGCAGCAGGAAGGTGTGACTGTGTTTGCTTGCTGATTGGGTGATAATGTCCCTCATTTGTATCACTGTGACCCTGCTTGTGGCAGATTACAGCAGTATTGACCATCATCCAGTGGGCCATATGTTAAATGTGCAGCAGACGTTTAAAGAAAGCTGCTGCAGCGTGTGAAAGCTGCTCGATAGTCGTCAGCCGGCTATCGATCAGGACCTGTATGTAACACGGCAGTGCGCTGGCTAAAGCTGGGATATGAAGATTCACGCACACACTTCAGCCCTGGTGTTTACATGGTTTGTTTAATGCAAATGATTATATTGGCGTCAGTGATGGAGCGGCAATGGGAACCTGTGTGTTACAGAGGGAGCCGCTTCAACCCCGTGCTGGACATGCTGGCCTCCTTCAAGAAGGGCAGCCTGGGAGGGGTCAAAGTTCACGTGGACAGACTTCAGGTTAGTGGATCCAGCTTATCCGACTGTGTCATCGTGATGCTGATGGTCAGAATTTCTGACTTTCTAGATCAGATTAGTCTGATTTCAGAGAAACATGATGAAGAGCGTCACATGTAAACAACAATGTTTTTGGGCCCGTTCTCACCACTAAAACGTTTCTTAGCATTTTGGGTGTCGGTGCTCCGAGCCACTGACAACAGCTCCTCTGTCTCCCGCCGCTTCTCTACATTCGCACCACGGCTCTAGGAAATAGTTCTTCTGCTCACGTAGATGGCCAATAACAACAATGGCGCCCTCCAGTCCTCCTTCAAGTTTTCACTTGAAACGTTTCGTGTATGAGACCTCGATGAGGTTTCAAATTTCATTGACACTTTGCTAATTTCTTTACCTGAGGAACGACTCCAGGAACATTGTGCCGTTTGCTTCCTGACCCATGAACGCTTCCTTTAACGCCACACGAGCAACCGCCTGCAGGCCGGACCCTCAAATGGCTCCTTCAGTCGTGAGGTTCAGTTCCAGGAGCGAGACGACTGCTGTCTACATCATGAAAAGTTGCTTTGGACCACGAGGTTTCCCACGTTTTCGACCCCGTGTCTCCCCTTTCCTCTCCAGTCCGCCACCCGAGGTGGCAGCAGACCCTCCATGGAGCTTTTCCTCTCGTAAACTAATCTTTACCGTAGAGAAACTGTTGTTTCACGAAGACGCGGCTCTCCGCTGCAGAAACAATTAAAATACCTCTCAGAGCACGTTGGTGCCGCGAGTCTTCATTTGATCTGATGTCCTATCACCTCTTTGTTTTTATGGCTAAATGAAGATCCTGTCACGGCTCCATCACTCATCCCCGGACTCGGTGACCCTGATGCTGCTGAAGGTTTGATAAAGAGCAGCTGTCCGGGCAGTATCCCGGCCTCCTGCTCTCCTGCTGGCTCAGGTTCAGGATACCACAGTTGTCTCCCACACAAACATTGACCTCACGCTCCAAAACCTCCAACGGACGGTGTCGGGGAGCTTGACGTCTGCCTGTGGTGCAGGAGAAGAGTCCCAGCCCTGAATGTGAACAACGTGAAGCTTGTTTCGGGGGTTTGTCTGCGCTCCGTCACGTTCCATTTGATTTAAGGTGGAACAAAAGTCATTCAAAAGGTGATAAAAGAGGAAGTGCTGTTCAGCAGTGGCTCTTTAGATCTGTAACCTGACCTGAAAAATCAATCAGAAAATATCAGAAGGAACTTCAAAAAGTGGCAGCGCAGATGATTTAACCCTTGAAGTACTGGGCGTTGCAGTGGTGGAAGTTTGAAAGGATTTCTGGGGATTTATTAGAAATTGAAGAATTGACTCCTGTTTTTCATGATAACATAAACAAGTGACAGTGTCTTCACCTTCACCTTCAGTCGCTCGTCTGACGTGTCCAGAAAGTCACATTCAGGCCAAACCTTCATCTAGTGCTATTCAGTCTTAGACACAATATTGGTAAACTGTTCTTAAAGTCCTGACAGGTTCTCTCTCTCTCTCTCTCTCTCTCTCTCTCTCTCTCTCTCTCTCTCTCTCTCTCTCTCTCCCCCTCTCTGTTTCTCCATTTCTCTCTGTTTTTCTCCCTCTCTGTCTCTCTCTTTCTCTCTCTCTCTGTTTCTCTCTCTCTCTCTGTTTCTTTCTTTCTCTCTCTCTGTTTCTCTCTCTCTCTCTCTGTTTCTCTCTTTCTCTCTCCCTCTGTTTCTCTGTTTCTCTCTCTCTGTTTCTCTCTTTCTCTCTCCCTCTATTTCTCTCTTTCTCTCTCTCTCTGTTTCTCTCTCTCTCTCTCTGTTTCTCTGTTTCTCTCTCTCTCTGTTTCTCTCTCTCTCTCTCTCTGTTTCTTTCTTTCTCTCTCTGTTTCTTTCTTTCTCTCTCTCTGTTTCTCTGTTTCTCTCTCTCTCTGTTTCTCTCTCTCTCTGTTTCTCTCTTTCTCTCTCTCTCTCTGTTTCTCTCTCTGTTTCTCTCTCTGTTCTCTCTCTCTCTCTCTCTCTCTCTCTCTCTCTCTCTCTCTCTCTCTCTCTCTCTCTCTCTCTCTCTCTCTCTCTCACTCCCTCGACGTGTGACTCTCACATGATTTCTTTTAAACTTCCCTTCTCCTGTTTGCCATTCACTTCACAGCTTCCTCCCACGGCTTTGAAACACTTCTTGCTCTTCATCATCTCATTGTTATGGGGAGCAGCATCTCTCCTCTCCTGCGCCTCTTTATTTTTGTTTTTGGAGTCGACTTCTCTTGGAATGGCTAATCTCACATTTAGACCACAGGAGGAAGTGAACCGTGCGCCTTCCTCCCACACAGCTGTGCTTCTTCAAACACTCACACTTTAATCCTCACATTACCTCGTTAGACGCTCCGCACACGTCTGGAACATTACACACACACACACACACACACACACATACACACACACACACACACACACACACACACACACACACACACACACACACACACACACACACACACACACACACAGACAGCATCATGCCTTTAAACATGTGTTTTCCCTCCTTCAGACTCTGATTTCTGGAGCGGTTGTGGAGCAGCTGGACTTCCTGCGTGTCAACGAGGCAGAGTGAGTTTGGTCGTCCTGCGATATGAAACTCTTCATTTGGTCCGTCTGGCTTGGGAACTAACATCAATGAACCAAACTAATGAAGTGCTGAAGTTCAAGTTTGAGACACTCAGAGAATGTCTCTTTTGTCATCCCTGACAGTTTCAGATCAATCAGTCGTTAGTAGCACCACATCCTCTACAGATCTTTCCCTATTTTAATTAAACTGTAATGTAATTAGTGATTAATTGAATCATTGATTAACTAATTGATTAAGAGCCTTGTAATTAATTGTTCAGTATTTTATTATACAAAGATCACAAATTTTCAGGGAAAAAGAAAAAAAGGTTGTCAAAGTTTCATTTGTGTCAATTGATTGATTGCTTTTGGTCTGTCTGTCTGTCTGTCTGTCTGTCTGTCTGTCTGTCTGTCTGTCTGTCTGTCTGTCTGTCTGTCTGTCTGTCTGTCCGTCCCTGTCCATCTGTCTCTTTGTGTCTGTCTCTGTCTCTCTGTCCGTCCGTCTGTCTTCAGGATCCCGGAGTTTAAGAGCTTCGAGGAGCTGGAGATGCCGAAGCACTCCAAGGTGAAGCGCCAGACGAGCACGCCCAACGCCTCGGACCTGGAGCAGCAGCCGGAGATCAGCGTGGACGAGTGGCTGAACAAACCCACCTACGAGATCATCCAGAAGTTCCACGTGAGTGTCGGCCCTCACATGCACCATGAACAAGTTAGAAAGACGGAGTCATTTAGCACAAACTTCTGGTGAGCTGATGAGAAAATCAAGAAAAAATACCAAGACCGCCACAGTGTGTTGACGTCTCAAACTGAGGAAAGGCAACGACGCATCACTGCAGAGAAAATCGCAGTGTGTCTGGGAGGCATCAAACCAGAAACACAGAAGCAGGAAGTCTGAAGGTGACGGTTGAAAACCTTTCTAGTGTTTTGGTGGTCTGTTTACATGATAACGGTAAGGTAAAAAGTAGCTCATATAAAATGTACTCAGAGTAAAAGTTCCTTAATTTTTGACAGCAGGAGAATGGTTCCTCGTGAGGAGCTTATGAAGGACAATTAGATATAAATCTCAAAGTAGCTGTTCATGAAAGAAACAACATTACAAATAGCAGTGAAACTGTCAATCTAGAAGTCAAGATGGTCGATAGTCAGAAGCTGTGAGTTTCCCTGAAAGAGCCAAAGAAGACCAGCCTCTCGTGTCAGGCACCATCTCCATGTTTTTAAGACTAAACTCTGACATTCTTTGATATGAAACTGCGTCTACCTGTCAAATAACAGTGTACCGACCACCGAGTCCATTGCAGGGAATGAACTGTTGTGCTGCAATGCACCATGGGAGTTTAGGTTGTTGGGACTGTAACTGCTGTTATTGCAGGCGATAATAGTCTTGTAGTATTGTTAGTGACTGAGTTCTGTTGTGTTTTTTGTGGTTTAGTTAGTCTAGTTAGTTAGTTGGTTTAGTTTACTGTAGTTTAGTAATTGTAATGTTACAACTGTGAGTGAAAATTGTTGTGTGTTTAATCTTGTCCTGCCACTGTGGTCCTGTTTGGTAGTGTCAAATTAAAAGCTTCTGCCATTAACAGTTGGCAAAACAGGAAGTGCTTATTCTCAGGTCAAGGTCTTCATGTTGCTTGACACATAGGTAAATTCAAAATGCAGTTCTCTTTATATATTAATTTATTGATTACATTTTTACTCAGTAAATGTAAAATGTAGCACAGTACCTACATACTACTATAAATACATACTCAAGTAAAAGTACATTTTTTAAAAACAACTTAAAAAATAAATAGAAATAGACTTCGAATATGTTCTGGACTACTTTTAAAGTAGTTTTCAAAGTAGTTGTCAATTGAATTAATATTCAATTATTTATGCTTATTTGTTATCTGCAGGCCTCCTATAGCTCAGTCCCAAGACCTCAGAATGTCACAGTCACACATAAGTTGCTTAGAGAAGAAGCATGATTGTCAATAATTATATCAAAATCAGCATTTTCAGAGCAAAGAATATTTTATTCTTCAATGAAAAGCATTAATGATCAGTTATCCAAACGTGTCAACATTTTGGAAATTAAAAATGAGATTGATCGTAGGTCCATAGAATTAGTCCCACCTGTGTGGATTCTGCAGATAGAATTACTCACCATCTTGGAAAGAAAATTCATCCAAATTCCGCCCCTCTGCTTCAGCATTTGAACTCATCAGGATGAGTCATAGACTTACAAACCAATCAGAGGCCGCCTTTATATACCACATGGCATCAATTGACCAATCATGTTGCTTGTTACTGGGCGTAATGCAAAACCGGAAGTCAGTTGTGAGTTGTGTACGCGACCATATAATTCGTTATATTTTGGCAGAAAAAAAATGGACATCGACATTATACACATATTTTAGATGTCCGCTATTTTTTTCAGCCGTCTTTTCCGATAATTGACCGTCCAAATGACGGCTGGACGGCTGGCTGCCTAAAGCCATGTGTCTGCTACACATGAAAAGATCTCGATGTATCTCCACAGGCACAAGCTGGAACATGAGAATCAAGTCTGGTGTCACATTTTGCTCCAATTGTCCATTGAAATCATCAAAATCAATGCAAACACAACAGACGGTTTCTTTATGAAAATCTTTTTTAAAAAGTGCGTGTGTGTGTGTGTGTGTGTGTGTGTGTGTGTGTGTGTGTGTGTGTGTGTGTGTGTGTGTGTGTGTGTTTTTTACAGGACTGCGACTGCTTGGCGAGTCAGGCTCAGCTTGCTAGCATTCTCCTTCGCAGAGAGGGTCCAGACTTCCTGTCCAAAGACGGTACGAACACCCAGACGTTTGGACAAGTGCAAAATCAAGAAGAATATAGAAACATATTTCAGCGAGATCGTCATGAGTCTGAACCTTTCCTGTGATTGCAGAGAACCTGCGAGACGAACTGGAGAGAATCTACAGACGAGCTGGAAGCAGGAAGCTTTGGTCTGATGTCACACACACACACACACACACACACACACACACACACACACGCACACACGCGCTTATATTTTTTTTCTTTCAAGCCATTTTTGCCATTTTTGCAGTGTTTCATGTTTAGGTTTGACTTTTTTGCTGTTTCAGGTTTTTTATTTAAACCATTTTGAACTGTTACCAATTGAACCACAAGTTGAAAACCGTGTGATTTAGTGGAAGCTTGAGGAAGCTGATGTCCCACATGAGGCTCTGGGAGCCGCTGGTTGCACGCCGCTGCTGTAAACACACACCCTGACTTCACCTCACCTGTCTGTTCTCCTCACACACTCTGCTGTCACGTGACCTGTGTCTGATCTGGCTGAACTGTAGGCTGGCAGTGCGCAGTGCCGCTGCCATTATCAAGAAGGTTGCCAGCTCTATAGCTCCTCACATCACCACCATTCTGGTGAACGGGAAACAGGTAATGTTCACAAGACCCCTGCATGTGTCGTCGTCCCAGTTAGCTGGCTAGTGAGCTCGCTCGAGAGCTGTGTGAGGTCCAGCCAAGTCCTCGTTTAACGTTTATCCTCATCAAAACGCTGCACTGGGCTTTTAAGAAAATAGAATTGGTTGAATTTGAGGTTATATTTAACCATATCCCAACACTTAAAGGGGACTTAAAGGCTACGTGTTGGAACTGACTTTCTGTTGATGCGGCAGCAGGTTCTTGTAATTTGACACTGGCCTCATTGTCCCGCCAGCTGCTTCTTCCTTTGACATCGGACTCTCTGAACCTGGTCCACATTGAGCTTTGGAAATACATGCAGACACATCATAAGTCCCCTTTAAGGAATTTAAGGAAGTCAATCTTGTATTTCGACCCTGGCTGAGGAGAATGAATGGATTAAAACTGAGAAGTAGAAAGAGAAAAATAGTCGGGTGTCTTTCAGCCATTTTGAACTTTTCTGTGATTCACCTTCAACCAGTAACTTGAAAGCCCTGCTTACACGAGAACCACTCAGTCTCTGTATATTAGAAATGTTCTCCTTGTACGCAGATGATGGTCTAGTAAGTGGGAGGAAATGTTGACTTTGTTGGAGAAGTTAAATTCTAAAGCGTGAGCAGCACAAACTCTGAATCCTCCATTGTTACTGTTGATCTACCCACACAGAAAAACTACTGACAACAACCACAGCGCCCAATGTGTAGTACTCCTGTGTGTTTCAGGAACTTCAGGAGTCGTTTTCAGTGATTCTCAAAAACCATTGTCGCGTAAACAGTCAAAATTAGAGGCTCTTCCCGATATGCAATATGCCATATTTTAAAAACAAAATATTGTTGATTGCAGAAACTGATGTAATCCAGAGTTGAGGGACGCGTTGGTGTGTGAAAACTCCCCTCTTCCCATTCATTGTCTATGTGAAACGCACCGTGCTGCATGCTGGGAGCGGTGCAGCACCTTTGGAGCTGCGTTGTGTCGCGTCGCGTCCGGAGCTGACCTCGGCTCATTTACATAAAGTGGAATGTATCCAGCTTTATGTAAAATTAGGCTCTGAGCGTGGAGGTCTGACACGTCGCAAAAATTTTGCTAAAACATCTAAACTAGCAGTCGCGGAACCAAAACGAGGACAGACTCAGCAACTGGACAGGTCCTTTCTCACCTCCAGCTTTTCACTTAAACGTAACAGAAGTTTGCTGTTTTCTCTTGAATGTTGTCGTGTAAATGGGGCTTCAACTGACCGGTATTGACAGTTATAACCGAGCCATGGGCCAGTATCCTGCCCCGACATTAACCGGCCGAACCTTCAGACCTCCTGGGCTGGGACAGCAAGAACACCCGGCTAACTCTCACACAGGCATGAGTTTGTGCGAGCCAGCTGGCAGACGTGTGGTCAGTGTTTTCTCTCCACTAACCAGCCTCCTCTGTTCTGTGAGCTTCAGCGCTGCACACTGCAAATAGAACAGAGTCTGTTTCCACCCCGGGTCCTTTTGATTCGCTGTGTCCAGGGAGGACTCCAGCCTCCGTAGAGAACCTGCGTTATGGCTTTAATGAGGTTTGGATGTTGCTCCAGTGCGTTCTCAGATCAGTTTCCCTGAGCTTCAGTGTGTTTGAGATCTGCTCTAATACACCAGATTCATTTCAATGGATCAATAAGAAGCCTCTTCAGCCTGTGATCCTGTTTGTTCCCCTCACTGTGTCGCGGACCACAGATAAACGGCATGATTAGTATACACACTGCAGTATCTACTGAAAAGGGTTTTTTTGTCGCAGTTTGACACTGATACGGTGTGTCTGATCATCTAAAGTCAAGAAAAGCAACAGCAAATGAGATTATTTCTCTTCCTCGGGGAGTGAAACCCAAAGTGAAAAAGTTTAGTACGCTCGCCACCAATGAATTCATCTCTAGGAAACTATTTCAAACAAGTTTCTCAGGTAAAATGCAGGTATTTATTAAATGTAGGGAATGTCTTCAGTGACCTTCATCAGTCCAGACAGCCAGTTGAGGATTTGTCTGATATTGCTTCTCCTTTGTCCAGGTGGAGGCTCTCGGAGTGAATGACCTGTTTTTGAACCGTCTTTGTTCATTATCAACTATGATGTCACATATTTTGGTGAAACTGAACCATGGGGAACCTTCGGGTTGGGCGATGCAACATTACCATCAGATCTTCTGGTTTGTTTTGTTTCTAATTGAAAGTGTCCAAAACTAAGGTCCGGCATCCGAAAGCAGAAGATGTAATCAGATTCCAACCGAGAGGGAGCAGCTCTGTTCTGTTTGTGGTTCACTGACTCATTAAAAACTGAGCACACGCTGAGTTTCGATGACTAAATGTGAGTGTTTCATCCAGCAGCTGCTGTTTTGTGTGTCTGATGTTACTTTTTCTCACGACTGACACCTCAGCGTTTTATTGTATGCTGTTTAATTAATTAACGAGGTTTTAGCAGAGAGAAATCTGATTAAGTGAAAATAAGCCCAGAGGCTGGTTTTCAACTGGCTGGGAAAAAAATAAATAAATAAATAAATTCACACTTCAATTTACTTTCTCATTTACGTAACATCGGCCAGGAAGTGAAGCTTGAAATAGGTTCCTTCACAAAGCTTCAGCGGCGACGCCACGTCAAGCCTCCTAAACATTAAAGCTCCTCGCAGGTCGTATCCAGCGCGCCTTTGTGTTTCTGCAGGTTTAACACACACACACACACACGCACACACACACACACGCACACGCACACGCACACACACACACACGAGTTGCTCTCAGCACTTAATAAAAGGAGTTTGTGTTGCAGTTGATTATATTCATGAGCCCATCAATGAAATTATTTCATGTGATCACCTGTTCTGTGAGAATGGCTTCAGCCTGTGTGTATGTGAGCGTGTGTGTGTGTGAGTGTGTGTTTGGGTGTGTGTTTCCATAGCAACCACGGCTTCCGGCTCCCATGTGAAGATAACCACAGCCTGCGTGCTGATCTGTCCTCATAGGATTCCTGCAGGAACGAGGAGGCAGCCTGATGCCTGCGCTGAATCTCATAAGCAATGAATCCAAAAATGAGTGAACATTAAAATATTTCAGGGGATTTGGGCCTTAACATCATAAATTAGGGCTACAACTAACATTCAAGCTGTTTGTGTGCAGTGTAAAATGTTTCTCATGACACGAGGAGATGAATGATTACCCTTTTTCATCAACTGTTGTATTTTAGGATATTAATGACAATGATTATCGATAGATTCTCTATTTCATCGTAACGCTGTCTGTGCCGCACACAGAGGGATAAGACGTAGTGCTGACTCACACAGGCTGAAGGTACACTGTGCTGAATTTAAAATTCTTCTTGTAAAGCTTCTTTATTCACTCAGTCTCCACTGAGCTTCAGTCCCGCTCAGACGTCACACTTCACTGCTGCTTGGCTGTTAACTGACGATTGTAATGGTTTTTCAGATATTGTGAGTATAATATGCATTAATTGTAATTGTAGTAACTGTTGGAGTTTGAAAGTTCACTTTACATTCAAAATCAAGGTACTGTAATTTCATAATAGTTGGAGTCTAGTTCGAGTTTATGTGGCTTTTCTTATGGCAACATTTATGAAAGTGTTTTATTAAGATTTGCTTTAGTAAAGATTAGCGAAACAAAATGGCTGCAGAACCAGACTCAGGGGAGGACTTTCTGCAGAACCAGACTCAGAGGAGGACTTTCTGCAGAACCAGACTCAGAGGAGGACTTTCTGCAGAACCAGACTCAGAGGAGGACTTTCTGCAGAACCAGACTCAGAGGAGGACTTTCTGCCGTTTCACTTGCTGTTGTTGGATAGAAAGAGAGAAACTGACAGAAACAGAGAGCAACAAGCAACTATTACTGTGACATTGAGTAGCTTGTCCTTGTAAGTACATGTAATGCACAGCATCTTCTATGGTTCTAGTTTGCGTTACTTTATGGTAGGAGTTTCTGTCTGCACATTCTGATTACTTCTCCCTTTTTCGGAATCGCTCCATCTGGTGGTATAAAGTGGTATTACAAGCCGGGACATCATTGGTAGAGAAAACCAACATGACATGTCCTCCCTCGGTGTCGACTGCTCCAGCTTCCTTTAGATGATTCAACTACACATCTCACATGTTGTACCTTTAAAGTCCGAGCTGCTAGCTGTTGCTGTCATTAAGCCAAGATTGTTTTTGTCTTTTCGCCCACTAGGTCTGTTGTCCGTCTTGCTGCCAGTCTCTTAACTAAGCTAGTGGACAGCCTTGCCCCCAGTATTACTAGTATTTTAGTGCATGGCAAGCAGGTAAGTTAACCCTTTAGACCGCAGGGTAATATCTGTCCTGTCTGTATGATCTTTATGTTTTCAGAGATTTTAATGTTCACTGATTGGAAGAGATTGAATTGACAAAAAGGGAAGCTCCTCATGCTGTCATCCTATGGGAAGTGCATGAACCAGCTTCACGCTGCCACTCTTCTTCACAGCTCACCTCCATTGTGTGTGTGTGTGGTTTGAGAGCGCCGGCCTGCCCACTACAGAGGCCTAATCTGCACCGTGGCCAGACGCACTCACACATTGTGACCTGAGAATGTGTCTGATGCCGCTCCCTCGAGCCGGATGAGTCTCCGCGCATCATTTCCCGTCAAGTGTTATTCAGAGATTAGCCTCCTCTCAAGAGTGTCAGTTATCTCGCCTCATTTTTACCCTTCTGAACAGTTTTAGGCATTTCATTATGCTGAAGTAGCTGAAGGTGTGAATCTGCATATAGATTGCCTACCGGAGGGAGAGCTTCTCTCCACGTGATTGGAAAAGCTGATTTCAGATGTGAGTCGCGGTGTTCCTCCGCTTACAATAACAGCCCAGCTGGAGGAAATAAGAGGCGCCACCCCATTTAAGTCATCCCGACTCCACTTTTTCTTATATTCCCTCATTGTAAGGACCTTTTGTTAGAAGCTGGAGCAACTTTATCATCAGCTCCAGGCTTCTCTTTGCTCAGTTCAGATTTCTTTAGGTCGGAGATTTCATCAGCTGAAGGGGAAAGTGTGTCCTCTCATCACAACATGGCTGAGGTGTCATTTCTGTCGGGGCAAGCAAAGACGAGAGCGATTCTGGGGAATTGTGTGGCTCTGAGAGGAGGCCTATGAGACATGCACTTTAGAGGGATCACTGCACGCACACACCGTGCACGTGCATGTGCACGTGCTTAAACCAACATGTGCATGGAGCTTCCTCTGAGGTGCAGAACTCACACTGTGCGTGCGTGTGTCAGGTGACCCTGGGTGTTTTCGGCCATGAGGAGGAGGTGATCTCCAACCCGCTGTCTCCGGGGGTGATCCAGGGCATCATCTACAGCAAGTGCTGCCGTCACGGCGGGGAGCGGGAGGCCGTGCTGCAGCAGGAGCTGGTCATACACATCGGATGGATCATCTCCAACAACCCGGAGCTGTTCAGCGGCATGCTCAAGATCCGAGTCGGGTAAGACAGAGTGGTGATTTCCTGTTTTTTTCTGGGGTTGACGGAAGGAGACAAGACAGGAAATGTGTCAGTGGCCTGTCATTTCTCTCGGCTGCTTCAGCCGTCAGATATTTATATTGTGTAAATTTGACTTGATATTTGAGGCTATTTTCAGATTTTCTTTTACATTTTGCACCAGATAAGTTCAATTCACTTCTATTTATGTAGCGCCAAATACAACACAGTGAATCCAAGAGACTTTTTCAGAGAAAACAACAACAATTCCACATGAACAAGTAGAGGAGACGGAAAGGAAAAACTCACTTTTCACAGGAATAAACCTGCAGAACCAGACTCAGAGGAGGAGACAGATTATTAGGGGCTAGAAGAAGAGAAATGAAGAAGACAGACAGATTATTGGGAGGGATTCAAACTCTGGTTCAGGTTGAGTGAAGTCACGCTGGAGGTTCTTCTGATACATCGGGTCAAAAAGAATCTCCATGAACCTTCAGCCACCTGCTGCTGTGAGTTAGTTTGCTTGTGGTTTGTGACTAATCCAAAGTTGTGTTAACAGCAGTTTGAGTTGTGTTTTTGCTGGATGTCAGTTTCCCTCCCGGTCCTCAGCAGCCGATTTGAATAAACCCCACCAGCTATATCTGCATGCCCGTGGGAAAGATTATCCTAAAATGAGGTGCACTGCAATCCGAAGGCAGCAGAAAGCAATTTCACAACCGAGCAACTGTAACCAGGTTCTTAGTCAATGCTGCTGTTTTCCTTTTAATGGCAGAACAATATTCTGCATCGACACTAACAGGAGGCTCACAGAGCCTCTGCTCTCACGCTGGCTAAACACTGAAGTTGTGCTAATTGTTTCCTTTGACGACTCCTGGCGTCAGACAATCGGTCCACGGGTCTCCATCACTGAGTCCCATTGTCCATTGTTCGTGTTCATGTAGAGCAGATTGCACGTGCGTGCGTGCGTGCGTGCGTGCGTGTAGATTCATTACAAAAACAAAACAGAACCAGACTTGATTTTCCAGACGTTTGAGTGTTTACATGTGACTGAACGATCCGGATCAGATCTGAGAGGTTTGGTTGTGCGTGTGTGCGTGCAGGTGGATCGTCCAGGCCATGAAACACGAGCTGAAGATCCGAGCCGGCCCGCTGCCTCCTCAGGACATCTACCAGCTTTCGCCCAGCGACATCAAGCAGCTGCTGCTGGACGTGTTGCAGCCGCAGCAGACTGGCAGGTACCGACCGGGACGTTCACCACGCCGTTCACCACGCCGCCGCCTTTCTTCTCTCCTCGTCTGCTTGGAAGACACAGTCTTTATCGGGATGCATTGACTTCTGCTATAATCCTTTTAGTTTTAATTATCTTATCTCCTGCCTCGTCGACGTTCGTATCTCATGATCTGCAGCTGCCACAGCCCAATTTTCCCGGTTGGAATGAGTAAACTTTAATCTCCAATCTAATCTAATCTGAACTAGTGAGTCAGACTGTGTTTGTGTGTCTGGCCTCAGGTCCTGGCTGAACAGGCGTCAGATCGATGGCTCTTTGAACAGGACCCCGCTGGGTTTCTATGACCGCGTGTGGCAGATCCTGGAGAGGACCCCCTACGGCATCATGGTGGCCGGGACGCGCCTCCCACAGGTACCGGCCGCCCCCGGGGACGCTGGGTAAAGGTGACGCTGTGCTGTCAGCGAGCAGAGAAAGGTCACGGAGCGCTGAGTGGGAGGTTTCAGTGCCTGAACTTTACTGAACTGTAAAGAGAAACACATCAGTCCCCCAGCTACTCTTTCATTTCAGCTGCTCATGACAGCCTATATGCTGACAGTGAACATATGCATCTCCACTGAGTCTGTGATTATTTAAACATATGCCTGCTGTTTCGCCTGCGTTCATTCCTCACAAAACATTTGGAGTTTTTGGCTTTCGGGTGAAATGTATAGAACAAGTTGCTGCTCCAGTATGAAAGGAGAAGCATGCAGTTGGGATTTGTTCATCTCAAACTAGTTTTTGAAGCGATAGCCAACAACAGTGGAGACATGTCTGCGTCTCCATAACTGTCATGTGGCCTCGGGCATCAATTCCAGCTTGACGACGATGTCTCCTGACGTTCACTGGTGGTCTTATGGTCAGCAGAGGCCTGATGGTCATTCAGGTTCTGGTTCCAGAGTTACGAGCCTCTACACGGCCACTCACCTGATCCAGAGGGTTTCTATGGACTCAGCTCTGGAGAAAGTACAGGTCACCCTGGTTAAGGTCCTTCAGTCTGCAGCAGCCGTTCACTAATGATGATGCCACCTCCATGCTGCTGGAGCGTCGTCGTCCATGAAGGTGAACGGAGGTGCTGCTCCTGCAGGATGACAGTGACTGGATGAACGATGTTCTCCAGGTAGCCTGGGCTTCACTGTACCGCTCACAAAGTGTATCACACCTCCACCACCAGAGGCTCGTCTGTTCGCAGCAGTGGCTGGTGCAGAGCGTCTCCTACATCACTTCTGCTCATCGCGAATGGACTGTCAATAGAGGGCAGCACTGAGGCCCACTGGTCAACTCTAACCGAAGCAGGACTTTTATTGGTCCATTCACGGATCAAACAGCTGATTTTAATGTTTTGTTTACGCTCCTTGTGGAAAGGTTGTAGTGCATTTCCTGAAAATTCACCCCAAAGCCCGACATCCCAAACATTTTGAGAAGAGTGTCCCTGAGGTAAAGTTTCAGTAACTAGTAACTGAAATTGGAAGAGCAGCTCTGCACCCTTCACTGGTTCCTACTGTCCTCCATGACCTTGTGTCCTTCCTCGTGTCTCTGCAGCAACCCACGCTGTCAGACATGACCATGTATGAGATGAACTTCTCCCTGCTGGTGGAGGACACGCTGAAGAACATCGTGCTGCCCGAGTACAGACAGATCATCGTGGAGGTGAGCAGCCTGGGACACCAGCTCTGAGTGCATTTGTGTGTTTTCATGTGCTTCAGCCGTCTTGTTTTCTTCTGAACTGCCTCTTGTTAGTAGTGTACCTGATGTTCTCCTCTCCTCTCTTCCTCTTCCCCTCCTGCCCTTCTTCTGCCCTCCTCCTCCTCCCCTCCTCCTCCCCTCCTTCTCTCCTCCTGCCCTCCTCCTCTCTGTCCTCCTCCCCTTCTTCTGCCCTCCTCCTGCCTTCCTCTTCCCCTCCTCCTGCCCTCCCACTATCCTCCTCCTCCCCTCCTCCTCCTGCCCCCCCCCCCCCCCCCCCTCTCCTCGTCCTCCTCCTGTCCTCCTCCTCCTCCACCCCTGCTCCTGCCCTCCTCCTGGGGGAGTAGCTCCTCATGGTGGTGTCCATTGTGCTGGAGAGGAATCCTGAGCTGGAGTTTGGAGACAAGGTGGATCTGGACAGTTTGGTGAAAGAAGCTTTCAACGATTTCCAGAGAGACGGGAGTCGGTTGGACGGAGCGGAGAAGCAGGTGGAGCTGCAGGAAGTTTGACTGTTTTCTCTCTGAATCTGAATTTTTACATCAACGCACTAAATAAATGTTCACACGAGCCGCGATCTTCTGAAGAGCTGCTTTAATTAAAAGCTCCCGGCTGCTGTTTTCCAATTCATTAAGGCCTTATTACATTTCCCGAGGGTTTATTTTCCTTTCTCAGGTTTTTAAAAAGCTTCATTTTACTTGTCGACTCAGAATCAGTCACATTTTATCCATACAGGTTTTCTTTTTTCATGTATTCTGGTACAAACCGGAGATCATCATGAGGACACAGAAACAGGAAAATAAAAACATTTATAAATGAAATGAGTGATTGGAATGGAAAAGGAAAGACATTGTTTATAATACCTTTAAAAACTATACAAGTTAAGGTAGCAAAAAAACATAAAAGCAACATAAACAAAAACTAAAAAGATCATTTTTTTCATTTACTTTTTCATTTATTCACAGAGAATATTCAAATTCTTTCTTTACATTTCATGTTTATTTTGAACTTTTAAAACAAAAGATTTCACATTAGTCATCAGCTGCATCAAAATAGTATAATATAAACAAATAGCCTTTTAGAAGATGCACAACATATTAAATCCCACCTCTTTATAATGAAAATAATACTAATAATCAAATAATACAAGAATAAATTCACCCTACACATATTCAAACTATTAAATGAATTACATTAGTGATGGACAGACATGGGTATTTACATTTCTGTTCAGATTAACATAAATACTGTTGTTAAAGTTTTTTAAATAATTCTGTGTTTTTGTTTATGTATCATGTGTTATTGAAATATATATTTGTGTGTGTATATATCTGCCCATATAAACTTTAAGGAAGGCAAACCTATACATATATGCATAGATGTACATGTTATATACACTCTTCATACCTTTTTAAATGTTTTACATTCTACAGTTTAACCCCGCACAACCAGACAAAGCCACACATAACCAATACAACTAAATAAAACACAACTTGAAGTAGTTTGGAGGAAACGACTGTTTAAAAAACAAAAAAACAAACAAATGTTGTCTATGAACTGAAGATCAGTGTTTTTGTGTGTTGCAGGATAACATGGAGGTGTTCTACAACACGTCAGCGGTGGGAAAACGAGGGACGTCCAGCTACCTGACGAAGGCCGTGATGATCCAGCTGCTGCAGGGCGACATCAAGCCCTGCAAGGACGACCCCTGCTCCGTCAGCTAGACTGTCGGCTCCGTCAGATTGACTGACACCAGTCTCTCACACTGCGGAGCTCATCACCAGGATTAGATAACCTCTAACCTAAATACTCACTTTCAGTCACAGTGGAGGAGTAGTTGCAGCATCACAGACTGTTTTGGTTTATTATGCAGTTTAAATGTCCACGTTAAATTCTCTGTAAGCTTTCTGAGGTAATCACCTCTTGTGCATGCCGTTTGATAGCCTCACGACTCAGAATGACCTCAACTGACTACACAAACAATGATGACGCCGTACAACCACAACCCAATACAAAATCGCACCAAACGACGAGCATGACCACGATCGGATGCAACAGAAATTAGGAATCTGAATGAAAACAGAAACTGTCCACAAGACACACAGAGACCGAGACAAACTGATTCTGAGACAAGAAAACCACAAAGAGACACACGACTGCAGAAAAGAAGAACTCGCAAAGTTAGAAACATCAACATTATGATAAATACACACAGAGACAGTGTGTGTCCTCTGCAGGGTTTTCTTCATCATCTGCCAAGGATCAGTTGCACACACACACACACACACACACACACACACGATAACATGGAAGTTCTCACTGAAGGTAAATTCACGTGACGACAGATCAGCTGAGCTCTGCTTTAAAGGCTAACAGCATGCGAAGCTAACAAGTTGAAGTTACTCTGGAAGGAAAGTGTGAGACATTTCCCTGATGAGCTCATCGATCCTCATCAATAGATCATTTAGAGAAAAAGGTCTTAAAGATTTGTGACATTTGATTGAATTTGTGATATTTGATGTCTGATTCATCTTCCTCTTCATGCTTCTTGTAGACGTCCATCCCGTGTTTGTTTGTTTGTTTGCTCTGTCTGTGTAGAGGGACACGTCATCCTCTGCTGCATGACGCCAGCAGCTGTTTGCGTCGCTGTTGTGAGAGTTTTCCTCTGAAGGCTCAAACACACATTGAGTTGTGTGTTCACGATGGGGTGTGCATGACGAAGACGGCTGCTCGTCTTCACAAGAGGCTGTTTTGTGGAACGCCGGCCACAGAAACGACTGCTGCCATCCCTCCGTAGAGGTGATGGAAAGCTGCTGTGACTCCTGTGAAGGCGGGCTTCACCGAGCATCACAGTGTGTGTTCATATGTGCGTGTTTGTGTCTCATTTGCCCATGTATTAAGAAAATTAATATTTTTAACTCACACTGTGGCTTGGAAGAATAAAGTTGTGGACTCTCTAAAGAATCATTGTACGTTCCTGTTGTGTTCATTTCATGTGAAATAATGTTGTTCTCGTAAGACTAAATAGTGTGAGAATACATAGATTTTCTAATAATACATATATTTTGTAATATATACATTGATAATACACACATTTAACTGACAGAAGAAGACTTGTGCTTTTGTTTCCTGTTCGATCTTCACAAGTTGTAATAATATATATTAATAAGCCAAATATTAGTCAATCTGACATAAATCTGAGCTGCGTGGTTTGAGGGAGTCAAACGCACACACACACACACACACACACACACACACACACACACACACACCATTTAAACGCTTCAACATTTATTCAGATCTGATTTAATGATTTGTGTCGTAACTGTGGATGTGAATGAATGTTTTCTCAACATACAATATATAGTAAATATTTCACCATAACATTAATAATATCTGACAAAGCAGTACAAACTGACCACAAACACACAAGTTTCAGCATTTTGAGTTTTAAAATCACTGAATGGGTTTTAGCCACCTCAAAGACGAGTTTATTACTTACTCCTGTCCCATGAAACACTCAATTTGACTTACTACAGTTATAGGGACGACGTTGAAAAATAATTCCCAACAATTCCGACAGGGTGGGATGTCGACGCTAATTAAGTCCAAGTTCTAAGATCCAATTTGTCGTCTCAAGTGTTTATTTGTGCGCACTGTTGGCACTACAATGGTGTCAGAGATGTGATGAAGAAATGTCAAATCTGCTGAAATATGACGGTGCGAACCAGCTGGAGCAATGCGTCAGGTCTAGACTGCAGCGACACACAACAGCTGGACAGAATAAGAAACCACCACACATCTGTGAAACTGATCCTCCTGGATCTGGTCCCAGAGGAAGAGCGAGACCTGAGACTGTGGCGCTGGTTTGGGCCGTGTTCATCACAGACAGCTGAAAGACAATAGCTGAACAACCGCCACCACAGAGATGGAGAAAGTCTGGACACTTTTGCTGAGGACATTCGGCTGCACGTCCGGTGGGGACACCCCGGCGTCCCTGTGGGGGCACAGGAAGTTACCTCTCCACGCATTCCTGCAGGAACTAGCTTCTGAATGGCAACGCCCCAGACCCTGGAGAAATCGCTCCAGGAGGTGGAAGGAGGCGCTCAACCCTGTTTCTGGATGGCTGAATACGACTGGGAGGGGATGGTCCAGTCACTGACGGTCCAGCCACCGATGGTCCAGTCACTGACGGTCCAACCACTGACGGTCCAGTCACTGACGACCGACCCAGAAGCAACAATTATCAGGTGGAGGATCTCCTCTCCCCTCCCCTCAGCCTTCGCTAGACATCAGCTGGGAGAAGGTTTGTCTTAAATAGAGAGTTTGGAATCTTCTACATTTATTTTCAGGTTGAAAATAAATAGAACTGCTGCTCTGCTAAACCTGCTTCCTTTCCAGTTAACAGATTCACAGTGTTTTCAAACAGTCCCAACATGTGATCATTAACACGTTAAAACAAGATGAAATACTCATCACAACCAGTACCTTCATTTTATCATCACTGTATCAAACAACCCTGAAAATAGTCACACTGAAAAAGCTGTAATCTGTTTGAGTGAAGCATTGAACAGAATACCTTCCGTTGGTTTTCTGTTGTCAATAAATGGACATCTTTATAGATTAGTTACCCGACTGAATCAAAGTTGAATGTAGAATCAAAGGGAAATTTAATTGATCGGGAAAAGTGTATGGATGCTCAGCCCTATGTTGGATTCCCCATTCTGTCCGTAAATCCATGTTTATTAGAGGGTAGTGAGAAGGTGTCCAGAGAACGATCACTCAGAGTTTATATGGTGTTAATGTCCTGAGCGAGAACTGAATGAAGACTTGGTGGTGATGTTGCGTCACGTGAGCAGCAGTCAGCCCGTGGTCCCCCGGCTCTGGCTCTTGCTCCAGACTGGATCCACTGGGTGAAAGGGCCACATCTGCTTATCACCAGCAGTGTGGAGTCAGAAAGGCTCCAGATATTGATGTATGACCAGCAGAAAATCAAGAAACTGTCTGTCTGCTATTTGAAGCCATGAGTGTCTGGAGAGTGCGAACCACTGCACCACCGTATGGCCAAGAAGAAAATCTCAAGACGACGCAAAGGAGAGTGAGTTATTGGTTTTAAATGAACTTTGTGGTGTGACTGCTGTCAGGAAGTCTCTATTGTTCATCTGGTCCAGATGTTCATCTTGAAGTGTCTTGCTGCTCAACATTTCCTCCTTCTTCAACAATAAGAGTTGATTCAGCTGAAACTCTTTGGTGTGTCGGTTGTTTGACTTGTTCGTAAAGACGAGCATCGTGAAGTCCAACCTGAGTCACAGATCTGGAGGACTTCCTGTCCAGATGACAGCTAATGAAGCTCATACTGAAGGAGAACAGCTCCTGGTGTCCACTGCAGATCCTGTGAATGTGTCCCCTTCTTCTTTCTCACTGATGATGATGATGTTCACCGGGCGTCAGCGACAGAAACATGACGTGAAGATTTCTGCTGGTATTTCTTCACACTGCATCCAAAACACATGATCTTATTCTGATAAGCTGATCTGTGTCACACACGTCCTGTGATGTGAGGGTGTGATTTGATATAAACCTGCAGGGGGAGGAGCAGCTGTGTTCAGGTGAGTCAGGTACAAGAGTACAACCAGAAAACCATGAAGTGAAGTACGGAGTGAGTCCAGTCGACTGAGTCGGTGACAGTTCGTCCAACTTCTGGCTTCTAATGTACAAGTGTGAGTTTATGTCAGTGTGTGCGTGTGTGCGTGTGTGCGTGTGTGTGTGTGTGTGTGTGTGTGTGTGTGTGTGTGTGTGTGTGTGTGTGTGTGTGTGTGTGTGTGTGTGTGTGTGTGTGTGTGTGTGTGTGTGTCCTGATTCCCTCTCAGCTGACTGAAGATGTGTGATGTGGATGAAGAGGACAGATCAGAGTGTATTTGTGGATTCTGGACTCTGAGAGAGCAGCTGGCGTTTCTTACCTGTTCACACAGAGTAGTTTCTGTTTGCTCAAAGTGTCTGTCAGTTTGTTGATCTTCAGGCTGACTTTGGCAGTTTCATGGCTCACACTGCAGTTTGCTGTTGTCATTCAATATAAATACAGCTGCACTCAAAACTATTCAAGCCTCAAGGAAAATCAGGTTTCTACCAAAATACACACGTTTCAATCTGATTTTAATAAAGGAATCAAAAGATAACTATTGAAAAACACAATTCTGAAAGTGGTTTCTCCATATGCAAAACAATATGCTTCTTTTAATTTGGATGTTGCCTTAAGTCACTAATTCACCAGGGCCCGGTTGTTCAAAACTGGGTTATTTTAACCACTAGTTAAGCCCTAACAGCCGGTTAAATCCTTAACCCGCCGTTAGCTCTACCACCAGGCTCTAACGCCGTCCTGGTGTGAAGGCTGGATGGCCGGGGAGGGGCCAATACTTACCTGTCCTTGTTAACTGATGCCAATGTCAATACTCACCTGCATGATAACCAAACACACATTTACAACTGCACACTGTTCTAGCCGCATGCCATAAAACATGGAATAAAAGGCTCATGTTGCTACTCAGTCCGAGAGCGTTATTGTTGCAGGCAAGTAGCTTTGATTCCATATCTTCTGGCATGCAGATACCTGTCATAAAACCTCCCTTTTACGAAGTATCCATCGGTTCCACGTTCTCTGTAATTATCCATCATCATCAGTCTGTGTCATGTTCCAGTCAGGTTGCTCTGGTTCCCTCCAACTAATGCTGACCTTCTCCACCTTGTCTATCTCAGTCTTGGCTTCTTTGACCACAACATGACACACAGTTCAGTCAGCCACATTCAAAGGTGGAATCAGCTTGTAAAGTATCTAAATCTATTTGGTCCTTTCAAGACAGCTGCTGTCACTCAACATATTGAAATGTGTTAGAGAGAGAGAGAGAGAGAGAGAGAGAGAGAGAGAGAGAGAGAGAGAGAGAGAGAGAGAGAGAGCGAGAGAGAGACTGTTACTGAGCGCAGATTCTGGTTTATGTTCACCCGGTTCTAATACTGTGTGTATGTGTATGTGTGCGTGTGTGTGCAAATGTGTTTGTGTGTGTGTGTGTGTGTGTGTGTGTGTGTGTGTGTGTGTGTGTGTGTGTGTGTGTGTGTGTGTGCGTGTGCGTGTGCGTGTGCGTGTGAGTGTGTGCGTGCGTGCGTGCGTGCGTGTGCGTGTGTGTGTGTGTGTGTGTGCGTGCGTGCGTGCGTGCGTGTGTGTGTGTGTTTGTAGAGGTCAGCAGATCAGACACACAGCAGACTCTTCAGGATCCGGCAGGATTTCTCTGAAGAGCTGCCGGTCCAAACGTTCTTCACCAGACTTGAGTAGTGAACCTGGACCTTCACACACAAAGTAAGAAACTCTTTGTTTTTTTAATTTTCTCAAAACTCTCTGAGTGAGAGATGTTGTGCTCACTTTAAGATTCCACTCCAATATTTTCAACCAGTGTGAGAGTTGAAGCGTTTAGCATTGTCGATGCACCGTGTATTCAGACCCAGACTTCCTGTTGCGGTCTCCACCTCCATGAACACACACCACCAGGCTCTAATGCTCTAATGCTCTAACCCTCTAACGCTGTCCTGGTGCCAATGCTGGATGGCCGGGGTGGGGTCAAAACCTACTGTATCTCTGTATTTCTTGAACAGTCCTTGTTAACTGATGCCAATGTCAATATCTACAAACACATATCCCTCAAACCAGCTGTTTGAAAAGTTTCAATCTGGTTTCCGGCCTTCACACTCCACTGAAACAGCTCTGATTAGGGTCACAAACAACCTGCTGATGGCAGCAGATGCTGGCTCACCCTCTCTCCTTATCCTCCTTGATCTTTATGCAGCATTTGACACTGTTGACCACACCATCCTACTCCACCACATCCATCAGGCTTCGCGACACTGCTCTTGACTGGTTCCTGTCATACCATACAAACAGAACAGAATACATTTCAATTGGTGGAGCCAAGTCAAGAACACAAACTGTCACCTGTGGTGTTCCACAAGAGTCTGTCCTCGGTCGGACCCTCTTCATGCTATACATGCTTCCTCTTGGTCAAATGATCACCTACTACAAATTATGCTTCCACTTTACAACACCCAACTTTACATAAAAATGGACCCTCGTCCTTGGTCTGCTTCAGAATCTACCTCACGCCCACCATCAACCTCCACCCTGACCGTCTGCCTGGAGGAGATAAAGGCATGGATGAACCACATTTCCTCCAACTGAACACCTCCAAACAGATTTTGCATTGGTCCTGTGTTTATTGTTGCGCAATGACGCACATAGGTGGTTAAGCGGCCAGTCACAACTCTGCATACATCTTACTATATTCTCTGCGGTGGAACCACACAACAGATTTGGGGCTGGGTACCCTTTACCTTACCATACCATGCTCGGCTGTACTGCACATTGGATACAAGGCTTTGGAATTTATGAATTAAATGAAAAGCAGGTCTACAATGCAATGCAAGTTTTAGTTTCATTCTGAAAGAGGTGTCTTGCAAAACCTTGTAACCTACTGCCTTTGATTAAGAGATATATTAGCAGTATTTTAGTATTCCTAAACTAAAACGCATGGAACTCCATATTCTCACCTTCATGTCCACATGAACCCAAAGTCAAACCTGGTGAAGATCAAGCTCTAATGTCAAACAGGAGGAGTTCAACAAAGTGTCCTCTCTCATAACGTCCTGCCCTTTCTGTGTCTCATTACAGATTTTCTGACTGAACTCTGCGATTCTCACTGTGAAGTGATTTCCTCTGCTCTGAAGTCTGACCCCTCCCATCTCAAACATCTGGACCTGAGTAACAACCAGCTGAAGGATTCATCAGTGAAGTATCTGTGTGCTGGATTGGAGAGTCCCAACTGTGAACTGGAGACTCTGAGGTCACTGTCTGACGTTGCAATCTGTCAAGGACTTTAGGAGGATTCCAGATGTTGGAGGGACAAAGAGTGGACTGAGCTCTGCAGCATGTTAGTGATCAGCATGTTGATGTGAGCTCTTCGCCTTCTGTTTCCTTCAGCTGTTTGGACTTTACATTCCTTAACTCTTCCAGTCTGAACCTTCTTCAGCTCAATGAATTCAACAAACTTTGTCCTCTAATCTCAGTTCTTTCTCTCTTTATTCAGCTTGTTTGTCTGCCGTTTGTCACAGATCAGCTGTTCCTCTCTGGTCTCAGCTCTGAAGTCCAACACCTCCCTGGTGAAACATCTGAAACATCTGAACCTGAGTTGGAACCAGCTGCAGGATTTATTAGTAGACCAGCTCTGTGGTTTTCTGGAGAGTCCATTCTGTAGTCTGGAGACTCTGGGGTCAGTTCACTCTCTGTTACTTTTGTAGAATGTATCCATGAGAAACTGGGACTTCTTCTGTGTGATTTATGTCACAAATCACTGGATGAATTTACATGTACTTCTACACAGCGAGTTCAAAAATTTATTTTTCAAAGACAGGTTTCAAATAAACCAAGCAAAATTATCCAAAAAGGTAATTGAGAGGCAGGTCCAGTGGAGAAGCAAAGAGTCCAAATATATGAAAAATACAAAGAGAATACAAAGAGAATTGTGGGATATCTAAACACGAAGGAACTAACACGATTTTCTATGCGTGCTGCTTTGGGCCGTGGCCCTACCAGTCCACCAGGTTTTAATGACCTTGCGAATGACCAGCAACTTTCTGGTCGTGTATTTTGGCTGTTCTTCCAGGAGGTGTAAGTGTAGTCTATGCAAAGGGGAAGGTCCCAGGTAGCTAGCCATATGCACTGTCCCACTGTGTACTGGGGTGCCTGTGTGCGTTGGTCAGCTGCTTTTTTGTACAAGGTGCCAACCTGGATTATTGTCTGATGTGACTCCTCCCAAATGCGGCAGTTTGAGCAAAACAAAGCCATATGAGAGGGGACCCCAACCCCTAATTCCAGGAACAGGAACAAGAGTGGTTGGTACCCCAGGACACATTCAAGAGAGAAGGTCCAGTTGAGTTGTGAGGGAGTTGTGGTTGAACTCAACCAATAACAGGTGCTTGGACCAGGAGGAGGGGTTCTGAGAAGACAGAATCCTGGGGGCTTTCTCCAGCTCCAGGGTGAGCCTCTTCGAGTCCATTAGCCATGGAGTGATACCCAAAGGAGAGTGTCACCTGTGCAGCCAAGAGCTCACAGAAGGTATTCAAAAACATGGACACGAAATGTCGATCCTGGTCCACATCAGAGGGGATTGCGGAAACCTTAAACTCATGATTGAGAAGAACCTCAGCTGTCTTCTTGGTGGAGGGTAATGGGCAGGGCAATGAACTGCGTCATCTTGGAAAACTGGTCAACCACAGTGAGTATGACAGTGTCATCTTCAGAGTTTGGCAATCCAGTTATAAAGTCCATGGCAATGTTGGACCACTCTTCATGTTCGAGACATCCACCTCGACGATGAACTATAGACCAAGTTTCGGTACTACCAGAATTAGAGCAGCTACGAAGAACTCCATTAAACAGTTAAATGCAGTGTTGACCTCAAGAACACAAAAAAATGGACCTGCATGGACATGAAAGCATGCAGAAGAGTAGCAACAGTGCCAAACCCCTGAATGAATCTCCAACAGAAATTGTAGAACTCCAGAAAGTGTTGCAGCTATTCCCGGTGGGCCAATCTTGAATGGCACTAACCTTCTAAGGGTCCACCATCTCCACCGGACCCTCACCAACTACGTTCCATATGAAAGTGACCTGAGAGGCGTGAAAATCACCCTTCTCGGATTTCACCAAGAGCGTGTGCTCCAGGAGTCTGTTGAGCACTCACCTGATGTGTTGGATGTGGGTGGCGAGGTCAGGAGAGAAGATGAGGATGCAACAAAAGGTACAAGAAGACAAAAAAATTGCCTGTCACTACGTATGTTTTTTACTGAAGGCTTTCACACCATTGGAGCGTTGGCTAGCCTAAAGGGCATAACCAAAATAGTTGGAGTGCCCCATAGGCATGTTGATTTGGTCTTCCACTCATCCGCTGCCCTTGTATTACGGAGGTCCAACTTGGTGCCTTGGCCCACCGTAACAGTTCAAAAGCGGATGAAATGAGTGAGGGGGTACCTGTTCTTTACAGTGATATTGTTGAGTCCTTGGTAGTTGATGCAGGGACTGAGTAACCTATCCCTTTTCTCCATGAAGAAAAATCCTGTTTCCATGGGAGAGCTGGAGGGTGCATGATCCCAGCAGCCAACTGGGACTCAATGTACACTTTCTTGGCTTTTGTCTCTGGATGAGATAGAGAATACAACATTCCACAAGGGGGTGAGGAACCAGGAAGTAGCTCAAGAGCACAGTCATAAGCATGGTGAGGCGGAAGAGGGACGTACCAATGGACTTACTAAAATCCTTTTAAAATCTCATTGTAACCGGGGTATAGAGGAGACATCAAGAGGGTCAATCATATCAAGAATTAATAGGATTCCATACTTGGGGGCTGCATCAGGGCTTGTTGTTCCCGGTGGACAAGATCACATGAGGGTTGTCAGCTTTTAGGCATGGAAATTCCAAAACAAACATCAACAAAGGTTATGGTAACTGGATTGGTGTGCTCTGTAACCCACCAGGAGAGTTGACCATTGAGTGCAGTGGGTTGCAGTGGTTTTCTAACTGCTCTTGTTCCTCAGGACAGAGTCTGGCCTGACCAACCTGCAAGGTTACCTTGGGGGGCGCAGATGTCGAGTCATCCACCTCCAACTTGACAATCTGCAGGGGAGGCGTTATGACCTAGGGGTGGCTGCGAAACATCAGTGCTGCTCCGTGGGCGCCCTTGAGGTTAGGTCATGAGTCTGCTCCTTCTCTTGTTCCAGCGGTCCTTTATCAATCTTTTTTTTATTTTTTTCTAACACCTCAGCTTCACATTTCTATCTCACCAAGCTCTCGGAGAATCAGTGATCATCGTAGGTGTTTGTTTTGTTTTTTTGCATTCTAGTGACCAAAGCCAGCCCTGCCTGAAGGTGAATGATCACATTGTATCATTACTTAATCTGGACCAGGGAGGGTAGTGTCACAGCTGTGTTTGTGTGTGTGTGTGTGTGTGTGTGTGTGTGTGTGTGTGTGTGTGTGTGTGTGTGTGTGTGTGTGTGTGTGTGTGTTGGGGGGGGTTAATAAAGTGCAGGAATGGAGTGGTATAGTCCGTTACGGTTTGGGTTTCCACCGCAAAAATTTGGGATTTTCCGGAAATAACTTTCAAAGGTTGATGCTTTTCCGTTGCCCTAGTTGGGGTACCCGGGACAATAGAAAGGGTCTGATTTTGTGGAGCCGTTTGCTGATTGGTCAGTGTCTTACTACACGCCCTCAATATTTTAATATGTCGATTGTATGAATCCTCTGTTGTTAACATATATGGCTTTGTACAAGTTTTTTTGTTTTGTTTTGGTTTTTTTTCTTTGCTGTGCAACTTTCATGTTGGTCCTCAAAGAGCAGACACGAGGCAGGAACAGAGACCAGGACTCGCGTCGCTGGCCGGTGCTACGTGATGCAACGCGACGATTGGACTCGGACCGCGTCCACACATGGTGCACTGGGACACCGGAGCTGCTCCGAGCCCCGGTATCTGTCTTCGCATCACGTCCACGATCTCTCTTCCAACGTGGAAGTTGCGGAGCGGCACCAGAGCCAACCAGCTTTGTGCTGCTGGAGTGCGCTCTGGTGCGGGGCGACGTCACTGCAGCCAGCCGGCGTTCGCTCTCTAGGAAGTTGCAGCTACAGCTCTGTGGCTGCAGCTGCAACTTTGTTAACAAAAAAGTTAACAAAACTAGTGTGATGCGGAGTATGTAAACAACAACAGGGGATTCATAAGGTCCAGATCAACCCCCCAGGCTGAGATTACTGTTGCAACTTCACATATCTGCGGAGCTCTCAACCCGCCTACATTTTAACCGAGCTTTCTGTGGAGGAAAAGCACCAGATTTGGCTCTAGTTATGCTATGCTATACTGCTCCGTAACGCTCCGCTCCATTCGTGCAGTTTTTGTGCGAAGGAAACGTGGCTTAAGTGGTAAGTCTACAATGGTACCAGTGGTCTAGATCTCCACCAAGATGACAGATACAGATAACCAGTGTTTTCCAACTATGCCTAACTGTCTCTTATCAATCTTAATCACCAGAGCAATCAGGTCATTCAGCCAAAGAAGACCAGCCCCAAGTGTCAGGCACCATCTCCACGTTTTTAAGACAAAACTCTGACATTCTTTGATATGAAACTACTCGCAGAGCCGATTGCAAGGACTGAGCAGTTGTGCTGCACGTTTAGTCTCATCCTGCCATGGTGTTCCTATTTGGGTATGTCAAAAGAAAAGCCTCTGTAATTAACTGTTGCCATAACAGGAAGTGCTTATTCTCAGGTGATGGTCTTCCATGATGCTTGACACATAAGTATATCCAGAGCACAATCCTCTTAATCCATTCATTTATTGATGAAATTTATACTCAGTAACAGACGATTGAAAATGCAGCATGACTTTTATAAATACAAACTCAAGTAAAAGTAATGAGTTTCATGATAACTTAAGTACAAGTACACAAAAAACTACTCAATTACAGTAGCGTGAGTAAATGTGATTCGATACTTTCCACCTCTGGCATTGCATTACACCATAGCATCTTGTATGGCGTCATGATGGCGCCGGTGTACATGGTTTGCCGTCTGTGGAGCACACATTTCGGAGTTATGTGAAGCCCCTGAACGCATCACTAAGGGCTGTCAGCACCTGCCGTTAAAACTTGCACTTAAAACCAGACCAACATCGTGGTTTGGACACAAACTTTCTATTTTATTAATGAAATAGTTCAGCAAAATGTATTCCTGAAAACGTTTGAAGCGAGAAATAAGCTGTGCATTTGAAAAGTTAAAATGCTGGAAAAGTAAAACATAACTCTCACAGCGCTCCTAGTGTCTTCCAGATATGACGTAGGTCAGTGCATCACGTAGATCACTGCATCATAAAACCATTGACTCTGTTGTAAATGCCTCACAGTCTGTTTACCTGGAATCATCCCCTGAAATCTGTGAAACCCTCCTGCAGTTTTTCATTGATAAGTTTCATGCCACCAGGCCCCTGATTCCAGTTCCTCTTATCACTATGGTCCGAACCCTTGTCTGGTTGTTTGATGAGTTTGAGACTGTGACTTTGCAACTTTTAGAGGATGGAGCCGCACATATTAAGCCTTCAGGTTCTCCCCGGAATGTTATCCCTCCTCATATTTTTAAAGAAATCTTCTCCAATACAGGGCAGCTAACCCTCGATATTATTAACTGCAGCCTCTCTTTCGGTGTCGTCCCTGTACATTTTAAACATGCTGTGGTGCAACCAAACTTCATGAAACCAGGCCTCGATCAGGCTGTTTTGGCTGATTTTGCTCCCATATCCAAGCTTCCCTTATTTAAAACATCTTAGAGAAGGTTGTCTACTCGCAGCGTAAGACTTACCTAGAGGAACAGAGACAGCATTGTTCATGTGGTTCTGGTACTGCTGGACCTAACTGCTGCATTTGCCAGTGGATCATGACATCTTGATATCCCGGCTGCAGCACCCAGTGGGCACCAGCGGTACTGCTCTTGCTTGGTTTGGGCCCTATCTGGCAGACAGAACCATTTGTGTTCGCCCTGCTGGCACTGAATCTTCCTCTGATCCATCAAGTTTGGGGTCCCTGCCTTTTTCTCTTTACTTATTTCCACAGGGTCCTGTTCTTCAGAGGCACAGCATCTCATTTCACTGTTATGCAGATGACAGCCAGGTTTATGTCCAGCTAAAAGAAAGATGACTTCTCACTGACATCTCTGCTGTCATCTACCACCCTGTCACTCCTGCTCGATGCCTCAGGTCAGCTGATTGGCTGCTTCTGGAGGTACCGAGGTCCAAAAGAAAGTTCAGAGGCCCCTTCATTGTCCACTTTAAAAAGCCCCATATTATGCAAATCTGTCTCTCAAATGGTTTTCTAACAGTAAAATGTGCCCCCACAGCCTGAGGCCCCAGAAGAGAAGAAGTCTGTTATCACCCTCGCTTGCTTGCTCCACTTTTCAGCGAATGTCTGCTCACACAGGTGAATCAGAGATTTTCCCTCCACGGCGTCATGGGGGTAAATAACCCCTCCCTCTGGTAGTGGATACTCATTTTGAACCTCCCACAGGTAGATAATCTCTGCCTCTAAAATTACGAGAGGAACCGATTTCTTCTTCTCGTAAAAACGACCGGATAGCAGCAGACAGACCACAGCTCATTAGCATTTAAAGGTACAGATACAGAAACAGCCTGTTCTCAGTTGAGCTCACTAGAGGGACTTTTAGACTGAAGTTCAGGACCAAAGCTGGATTTGCGGAAATACACTTTGAATACAAAGTTCTTGGACTCTGGAAACATTTATGAAATTGTTGAAAAACTGTATAATATGGGACCTATAAGTCCCATGACCCTCTTTTGTTCCTTGACTTTTAACCAAGTTTGAGACTCTGCTCCAGTTTTTACCTTTGCCATTTGTTTGTTTTGTTTTTCACTTTGGTTTCAGCTGTAATAGTTTTAAACTGCTCTCTAAATAAAGGTGACGACTTGTATGGTGACTTTATCTATGTAGTTCCCACGGTGTGTGGTGGGCATCTTCTAGGGGGCGCCAGAGAGTTTCAGGGGCAGAGGAGCAGAGAGAGGAAATCCTGGTTAAAAGAAACAAACTAAATCTGAATCAATTCATTCTACAGTTTTTTTCTAACTAAATTTGTTGGTGATTAATAAAATATAATCAAACAAGCTTTAGTGTGGGACCATAAACATGACAGCAGTTGCACTATGTATATAAAGAAGGGTTTTGCTCTATATAGCTTTGCACATGTAGAACCCAACAAAACATTAAGTCTTATTTCGTGAAAAGCTTTTTCCTCCCTAAAATCAGTATTTTTCTGGGGAGAACCAACAGACGAACCGAGGCCTGCCTGTGTGTGTTGGTCACCTGATCTGACTAAACCAGCTCCCAGCTCTATCTGAGACTTAAAGTGTATAAGTATTTGGCTGCACAGAGAGGAGAGCTCGAGCCCAAGGAGAAGATAAATGAGCTTTGAATCTCACTCAATATATTAAAATCAACCTGCAGCTGAAGAGGAGCTTTCATCTGCCTCCTTAAATAAATCACTTCTACGACCAGACAAGTCTCTCAAAAATGTCTTCCTTTCACTTTTAAGCAACGGTTCACTTCAAGTTTTATATTATTTGCCGATTAATTCTAGTCCTTATATGAGCTTAAATGTCACATTATTACACAAGGAAAAAATACTGAACATCAGCAAGGATTTCTCCACATGCGGTCCACTTATCCTGAGAGATGAGTACTCATGAACATTTATATCTGCAGCGCTTGTAAAAAATACCCTCTTCTGAAAGATAACAGTACGATAACATCACACTAAAGCGCATTCAGAGTCTCTGCTATTTTTCTTGATGTTTCCCTGGCTTCCAGGCTGAGAAGCTGTTGCACCACGTGTCCACTAAAAGGCAGCAGAGTTCAGATTGAAAGAAACAGAATTTACCAGGATTGTCTCAAATAGCAGCAGCTGCTGCTTCTAACCAGGAATACAGACAGCATTGTGACAACTATAGTGGTGCATCATGGGACTATTGAGATGAAACAGCACATATATGTTCCCTTTACAGCCTGGGAATACGTGTTCTTGTGAAATAAATAGATGCCCTTTAAAACAGCGTACATGCTTTTACACTTTTCTAGCACCCTTCAACAGCTTGAGCAGTCCCAAAGCCTTTCACACCGTTAACCACGCTCATCCATTCAAACACCAATGGGGCCAGCTGCCATGCAAGGAGCTCAGTCCAGAACAGTCGGAGGTTCAGTGTCTTGCTCAAGGACACTAACTAATGTGGAGAATTGAACATGCAACGTTCCAATTGAAAGACGAATGCTATACAACCCAGCCACAGCTATGTCAAATTTATATATATTTTTTCCACTTCATAATGCATTTTTTTTTAAATACGGTTATACATTTTTATTCAGAACTGCTTTTGTGGTTGATGGAGACGTTACCTGGTGGTCGACACTTGGTTTGGTTGGAGGGAATTAGTAAAAAATCAACAACCCAAAACACACCTGTAAGTCTGAACTTGTTTCTTGGAGTGTATTTTTCACTTCATTATATGTTTTGCATTTGTTTGAAGTGAAATGAGCAATGATGTGGTGAATATGTTATGAGGGTAAGGAGGTAAAACAGAGTTTAAGACGCTGACTGTGTCCTCTGAATCAAAGACGTGATGAGAAGAAGAGCGGCTCTTCTTTGATCCATGCACACCGACGCAGGTAAAGAGAATGAGCAGTGACTCTTCTCCAGCTTTGAAGTCTCGGTGTGAATTGTTGTTAATAGAAAGAGAAATGAAGGATTCAGCGGATCTCCTTTGTGCCGATGTGTCTGTAATTTAAACAGTCACCTTATAGAAGTTTTGGAGGTCATGATGCAGGAAGGACTCTGAATACGATTCTCTGTTTGTAAATCACACTTTTTTTTATTGTAGCTGTCTATGGAGGGTTTGTCCTGCCTTGTCCTTTCAATGTCTTCTTTCCCACATCTGGTTACACCTCTGGTCTTTGAGCAGCAGGACCTCCACCTCCCCCTCTGTGTTTCATGAGCGAGTGAAGCACGACCAGACTGGAGATCCAATGTCACAATAATGTGTTTCGCCTAAACAGCCGGGCACAGGGGATTAATACCACTGCTCCACAGCCGCTTACCATCCATACATGATGCTTATATTAGTCAATGAATATTTGGAGGGTCATCTCTTGCAGGAAGACCTCCAGCGTTCACTGGAATGTTTTGCTGTGTGTGAAGCAGTTGGAATGCGGAACAGCACCTCCAAATCTGAGTCCATAGTCCTCTCATGGAAGAGGATGACATGTCCTCTCCGGGAAGGGGGGATGGACCTTCCCCGGGTGGGGGAGTGTAAATATATCTGAGTCTTATTCAGGAGTGACGGGAGGAGGGATGGTGAACTCAGCCACAGATTCAGACAGGCAGCCGCAGTAATGCAGTCACTGTACCACACTGTTGTTGTGAAGAGGAGCTGAGCTGTAAAGCAGTGCTCTCTGTTTACCAGTCGGTCTATATCCCCACCCTCACCTATGGTCATGCACTTTGAGTCATGAGATCACAGAATAAAGCGGCTGGAATCAGTTTTGTCCACAGGGTGGCGGGCGTCACTCTTCATGAACGAGTGAGGAGCTCAGCCATCCGGGAGAGACTCAAAGTCGAGCTGCTGCTCCTCCACATTGTCATGAGCCAGTTGAGGTGGTTCACCTGATTAGGTAGTGCGCCCCCTGGCGGCCTCTATGTAGAGGTTTACCAAGGATGTCCGACTGCCACTGCCACGCCATATCAACTGAGAGGGACAGATGGCTGGATGGATAGATGGCTGGATGGATGGATGGATGGATGGATGGATGGATGAACGTACGGATGGATGGATGGACAGATGGATGGATGGATGGCTGGACGGATGGACGGATGGATGGATGGATGGATGGATGGATGGATGGATGGATGGATGGATGGATGGATGGACGGACGGACGGACGGACGGATGGATGGATGGATGGATGGATGGATGGACGAATGGACGGCTGGATGGATGGATGGATGATGGGAGCAGTTGGTGGGACAGAAGTAAAAAACCCACCTGTACCATATATAATTGCACTACATACAAACACAACGTCACCCAACGCTAAACTCTTGTGACTGTGGGAGGAACCCTAGACGGTCAGGCCTCCGAGCCTGGAATCAAACTGTGGAGATTAACCACTAAAACTTCCCCCAAAAACACCAAATGCAGAGAGACGCTTTATAAAAGACTTGCTCCATCTGGTGGAGCAGCAAAGTCTGAAGAAGAGGAACTTTTTGCTCATTTCTGTTCTTACAAAAGAATAAGACTGAAGTTTTTGTGTTTTTGTTGTGGGAGTGTGTGAGATTAATGACAGGCAACACAATCTTGATTCACACACCCACTTCACACTCCATCTCTTCTGTCTGTCTCCAGCCAAATCAGGAAGATGGAGGTGAGATTATCATCCCAGCACCATCTTTCAGTCTGAACGCCGCAGATAAGAGTTCCTCTTCCCAGGAATCTAAATCCTCTCCTCTGTGCAGAGTTAAATTGAAGGAAGAGTCCAGGAGGGGAGAAGCTGCAGAAGAAGGAAAGAAAAGGGCAGTATTTGATCCAGGATGATTGGATTTTTCAAGGATTAGGAGGAAAAACTAAGAGGCGCGAAGGTTGTTGATGTGCCACTTGTGGTGAGTTTATCTGAGCAGCAGCTCCGACTCTGCACTGAAGGCAACGGGAAAGCTGTGAAGGAGGCTGGAGAAGAACCACATCCTCCATCCCATCATGGAGAAAGCTTCACAGCAGGAGGCTGACAGGAGAGAAAAGGAGTGTGGGACAGGAGACAATTCATCCTGACACGAGCCTGGAGAGGAACTCTGCCCTCCTCCGAGGGGCTGCGGTTTGACTCCACAGTAAATCTAAAGACGAGAAGAAGAGCACTGAGGGAACTTTAGCGCTTCTTTCTTTAACAAAGCAGCAGAATTCCACTCAAGGTTGAACAGCTTTGTGTGATGGACACACAAATTCTATCTTTTATTATCGCACGGTGGAGCAGTGGTTAGCGCTCTCGCCTGGTTGAAGTAACGGCTGGGGCATTTCTCTATGAGCAAGACCTTTGGCCCCCCTGAGCGCCGCGCTGTGTGGCTGCTTCCGATCGGTCAGTTTGGTGAAGAGAAGTCCCGTATGGGTACTAATAAATAAATAACTTAATGTACAATGTCTTCGGAGATCATCGTCTGGAAGACGCCTGCAGTTCCCATCCATGCATCTACCATTAGTCGATATTGTCCTCGTGTACGCGTCATCCAGCTGAGAACAAAGAAAAGGTTGGCAATTGTGGTGGCCGATGGGCGCAAACAACATGCATATACACGAACGAGCCGCAGAAACAGAAGACGCTGCAAGCAGGGAAGCACGCTGCAAAAGGAAAAACATAAATAGAAGAGATGCATAAAAGACAACAAACGCTGCATATTATGTCATGCAACGGAAATGCCATAGGCCTCCAGGGGCAGTAGAGAGCTTTCACCTGCGAGGCAGACAACTGAGCAAGACGAGTAACAGTACATCTGTGGGAAAAAGGTTGTCATGGTTATGTCACAGACAGTGGACATTTTCTTTGTCTGAATGTTTAGGAGTTTTTAAGTCTTTGGCCTTTGAGTCACTGTGATTATATGGGTGCTTAAGTGTTTTCTTTTTGTTTTGTTTTTTACTACCAAGCCCTGTGTTCTCTCTGTTATTTATGTTTATCCATAGAATACACACCTTTTCATACACCTCTTCCCTCAACTACCGTTACTACCGGCCCTGGAGAACTGTAGCATTTCCGTTGTGTGACTGGATATGCAGAGAATTCTTTTTGCATTTGTCGTCATCCGTGCTGCGCTTCACTTCTATATGTGCAGCATTTTTCCTTTTGCACCGTGTTTCTCTTTATGCAGCTCGGTTGTGTATCTGCAGGTAGTTTGCAACTGTCAGCCACCGTACACACTGGATCATCAGTCCATCGCAGGGCAAATGCTCACCTACAGGCCAACACATGCATATGGAGTATAGAAACCAATGCTCATGCAGATTCTGCAGCTTCCTTGAACCCTGCCATGGAGAGATTCTTGCTGTTCGCCAATAGTGTGAGCTCCAGAATGAACTTGTGTAATATGTACTCCCCCCAGCGAAACTGCTGGTATGCAAATGACCCGGTATGGGGTTTGTCAGTATTGAGCCTGTCAGCCTGTCCACTGCATACAGCGCACAGCAGGACCGGTGTGTCTGGCAGACCCAACACATCAAGGTTCGGAGGGCTGCCACAACCTTTGAGAGAATGTCACAGTTTTCGCCGTGAGTCATCACTTTGATCACGGAAGGCCTTTGATTAAACGTGCACATTTCAAGGCCCATTGCAGCATGTAGCAGAGATGCACGTCACTTCCTGTTTCATGACGAAACATCAGATTTTCAGCAGGCTGCAATGGCCATGACCTTTGACTTTTGCAAACAATTTTTTATAAATATTTAATCGGGAACAACGGTTGTACACGCAGGACAACTATTAGGCCTGTTGGATTTACACTGTAGTAGAAGTTCAACACGAGAGTTGCACAGTTAATGCCAAATGGAATGGAATCCCTGTTGGATTTAGAGTTTGGGTGTCATGACACTTTTGTGTGTCCTGATGTTCTTCATATCACGACCAATCTCAAGGATGATATCAAAGTTTGAAGCCATGGTATGAGCAAATATAAATTCTTAAACTTCCTCTTACCAATAGGCGGCGCTATGATTGTGAAAGGACCTTAGCATATGCAGTCACAGACCTGGCTTGTTTTCTCCTACCTGGGCTGTCCTGTAATATCTGAACCAGGTATTCACTGGAGCGCCATGGCCACGCCCTCTCAGGTTTTAGTTTCATTTTGATGTGTTTTCATCAGGAAGGCCTGAAAATTTCACGCATAACCCGAGATGGTGGACTTCCTGTTTGGTTTGGCGGCTCGACATGCCGCATATGTGAAATTGTTGTGCCTGTTTTAGATGTTGAAACGTGAAAACAATGTGGGGGTGGGGGGGGGGGGGTGGGGGGGGTGGGGCTGTGGAGAACCCTAATGAGTGACCACACTGAGTTAAAACCCTGCTAGTCACTAAAGTTCTGTAATACAACCAGAGACCAGAAGATGGAGACAAACAACTGGAAATGGACCTCAGAGAGGACTGAAAAGACACACACACACACACGCACACGCACACGCACGCGCACGCGCACGCGCACGCACACACACACACACACACACACACACACACACACACACACACACACACACACACACACACACACACACACACACACACACACACACACACACACACACACACACACACACCAAAGTGAAGCAGGGCTTGGCTTGCTGTTGGCCTGATGATGCACCAGGACGTCACGTTGCTTGACCGTCTGTCCAGTGGGGGGCGACATTAGGCAGTGAAACATCAGGCAGTGAAACTTACTGTCCAAAGTTACCAAGACTGTGAGAGTGTACTGTCTGGACAGCCATAACAGTAAACTAACTCTGACCTGATGATCCTTCATAAAGTGTGTTGTATTTACATGATTGTGTCTGTTTGTGAGCATTTTGCTTGGGAAGAATAAGGAATAACATGATGATGTGTAAACAGAAGTATTCAGCTAAAAGTTTAGTGTTCATTGGACCATTTTTATACAGAATCTGCTGGAACTAAATATTTTTTGCTTTGTTAGCTCGTGTTTACCTTTGGAGTTGGAAGAGTTGGTGGAGGAAATCAAAATGGTACAAAGAACAAATCCTGATTTTGACGAAAAAAGAAAGCAGAAACCAATGTGAGAGATGATGTGTCACAAGTTAGAGTCGAATTTGAAGAAATGCCTCTCACCACGGACCAACAGATGGATTCATAAACAACACAAACATTTTCAGGTGTTTCACACACACTGCACATTGTACTAACTGGAAAAGCGACTTTTACAGTGATCTTCATATCTTTTGACACTCCTTGTTTACAACAGAAAACATGTGGTCATGATGGTCTTATACCTTGACATCAATTCTTAGTGAACTCCTTTGTTTCTTCCCAGATTACAAAGTTTGGAGATGACAGTTGCTGTTGACAGCATTGACCTGGTTGTAGACTTTACCTTGAATTCAGTGGAGTTTGATGTTGGGCAGACGAACTCGATGGACCGTGAATCCTGCAATAAACCCAAACCCCATCGTTAGTGGGAGACGTTAAGCTGCCGTCCGCCTCAGGATTGCCTTTTAATCTTTATTGATGGATTTCAGGTGAGCTAGTGAACTTGAAGTGACTTCCTCTGCCTGGGCTGAGGAAGTGTTGCCGAATGTGTTGTAGTGGTGTTGTGCTTGACAGGCCGGTCAATTTATCAATACACCTGACCGAATCACATCAGGTTATTCTGAGAGATTACAGCAGGAGCAGCAGATTACAGAGATCTGTCTACGCAGGATCCACGATGAAGAAAACCAGGTTATACCACACTTTATTTCAAAAGGTTAAATTTGTGATGTATTCTTCATTGTCAGGCTGAATATAAAGCACAGGTTGATGTGGTGATTAGAAGTCTTTCCTCACACTGAGGAGGTTGTTGGTCAGCGTGTGTCGGTTTCAGATGGTGGATTAAAAACTGTGAACGATAGTGAAGTCAACAGGTTTGAAAACAGAAGGATATTTTATGTCAGTTTCAGTCTAGAAATGTCAGAATATCTGAAATGTCAGAGTTTTCTTGAGTGTAGACGATGTACTTTTGGAGCGAGACTTAAAAAGATAAAGGGAAAATCTAAAGTGTCTTTTTAGATGAACTCTCGTCATACTGTGACAAACCCAGAGGCTGAGAGGATCCACAGTTTAATTTAAACTCACAAACCATCCATTGGTGACTGTAAGCCCCTCTTAAAGTTACCACTGACATCACCCTCCGTCACTCCTCTGCTGCAAGGCGTCCCCCAGGGTTTGGTGCTTGGCCCCCTCCTGTTCATCTCCTTCATCCTCCCTTTTGGCAATATCAGACGTAAACATGGTCTTCATTTCTACTGATACGGCAACAACAACAACAACAACAACAACAACAACAACAACAACAACAACAACAACAACAACAACAACAACAACATACAGCTCTACATTTCAACCAAATCCATCCTAACAATCTGCTCCACCCTGCCCAATCACCAAACAACCTGCTCCACCCTGACCAATCACCAAACAACCTACTCCACCCTGACCAATCACCAAACAACCTGCTCCACCCGGATCAATCACCCAAGAACCTACTCAACTCTGACCAATTACCCCAACAACCTGCCTCACCCTGACCAATCACCCAACAACCTCCTCCACCCTGACCAATCACCCCAACAACCTGCTCCACCCTGACCAATCACCCCAACAGCCTGCTCCACCCTGACCAATCACCCCAACAGTCTGCTTCACCCTCACCGATCACCCAACAACCTGCTCCACCCTGACCAACTGCCTCAGTTAAAGATCTCCTATCATGCAGCTGTTCAACACTTTCACATGGTCTTGTATTCAAGGTTTATTCTCCCAAATCCATCTTTTCATTTATTTTCCTCCATTTGAATATTGGATCATAGGAGCTGCATTCAGAATCTGCTGTGTCTGTGTGAGCTAGACTGGCTCCGCCCACACATGCCCGTCTTGTGAGGAGGAGGAAGTACTTCCTCTCGTGGTGCCATGTGCCAGAGCAGAGCTGCCTAATTGTGGGAGGAGTCAAAGGGAGCATACCTTGATTGGGATTGGCTAAACCCCCGATGACACTATATAGGGTTTGATTTCTGATTGGCTGGTTGGAGCAACACATTTTGTAAAAACTGAAACAAGCCAGGGAGAGAGAGGACAGACCTTCTTCACTTCTGGGACGTCATTCCAAGTGTGACTTTGGTAAACCATTAGAAAGTGAATTTTGCATAATATGACTCCTTTAGATAAAAACATGCAAAACAACTTCCTACAACGAAACTGTGACTAATCGGACATAATTGTAAGTCCTTCCCACTATTAATGTGTACAGAGCATGTGTGCGATTTCATTACAGAAACAAACAACAGCACCAATGTCAGGGCTTCATCTGTATCTTTGTTAAGTCCGTGAGTCTCACCTCGTGTTTTTTGACCCGAGTTGTGCATTTATGGATTTATTTTTTATCACCCCTCAGATAGCTTGGCCTCTAGATTTGCTCAATAAACTCTGAACTTTCAAGAGTTGAGTCTGTTTTTAGCTTTGCCATGTATCTTAGCTGCCAACCGGTGGCCTGGCATGCTCCCAAACATCTTTTTCAGCTTTACTGCAGTTTCCATGTAAACAGACGTCATTTTCAGAACATATATAAACGTGAAACTGAATGAAAATGTAATAAAGATACGTTTTTACTTGAAAAGTTGTGTAAACGGTGCCTCAATGTTCTCTTGATAACCAAACCTTTCTGTCATTGACCCTGATATTTTACAAAATGTTGATTTTCTCCACCATTAGGATGCGTTCAGCAAGTTCACACAGGAAACCAGGTGGTTGTTTGTTTCAGTGAAGTAAATGCTTTCCTCGTTCCTCTGTTGTGAGACAATAAGGAACATTTGCATATTTTGCTCTTTTTAAAGTTTTAAGTGCATTCATTTCCCGGTCCTGTGCACCCTGAGAATTATCAGCTGCTAATTGGTTCTTTAAAAGTGGAGAGCAGTTGTATTCACACTCTAATAACAGCTTCATTATGCGCTGGCTCTTTGCGATGCACTTTTGTTGCTTAACAAAGGACTGTTTTCCAGCACGGCTGCCTTGAGGCAGCAGCAGCTCTGAATAACTGATTCAAGTGTTTATACTGAGGCTGCACAGCTGCCAACACTGTACAGCTTCTGAATCAAACAACAGGACAGCAATGATCACAGCACCACTTATTTTCCATTCAGTTCTGTTCATTACAATCAGTTTGACCTAATGAACAGGTTCACATCAGGACCCTTGGAAAATAATGATTTTATCCTCTTTTCAGTGAATTATCTTGAGCTCAGCATTTGTGTTCGTAGCCGATGAGACAATTTGAATCTTAACCAACAAAAATGAGCAGTAAAAAAGATTTGCATCAGTGTTAAAAGTTTTTGGTTTGTTGAGTCTATTGTCCACCGTATGAAAACTTTGTAAGAAGTCTGTCTAGATATATCTACAGTCTAGAAACATTTAACCCAATAATACAAATTAGATTGTAAGGCACATTGTATAAAACTACTTTTTTTTATCTCATTCCTGTCCAAGAAAATAACTAATTTCCTCCTAAATATGTGATCTGACCACTGGCCCAGCGAGGACACAACAGAACCTTTTCTATATTTCCTGTCCAGTTCTCACAAATATCCAACATGCTATAGAAGATGTGCTGATGTTAACCTCTTGTTTGGCATTGCTTTGGGTCACAGTGTGGCTCTGAGCGTTGTTCGCTTTACATTTTCTGGAGGACTCAAAGTATAAAGCATCCTAGCTCACATACTTTAAAAAAAAAAAGATTTCATCTTCACTCATCTAGGTGATTTATCAAGAATAACACCGCATGTGACATCACACACAAAGAGGACTATTGGAATCAGGGCTTTATGTCATTAGACTCTGTTTACACAGGAAAGACCTGCTGGAAACCCTTGGTGTCTCCTGGGTGGAGTCCTAAGACGTGATACCATGGTGGTATGATATTAATCTAGTAGCATCAATTCCCTGAAGTATTTCCTGTAGTCTGAGAGGCACTGGATATTCTATATTCATGAAGTCAAACACACTAAATGAACGATGTGTGTTAGTTTGTCCGACTGTCAGTTTCACAGCTCAAAGTGTCGACTAAGCAAAACAGCTTCAACACGTCTTTTTTGCATCTGTTATACATGCGAAGCTTCAATAGATCTGGTAAATAGTGTTCAATGCCAACCCGGCTATGAGCCACTGACTCTGAACCACTCATCACAAAAAAAGAAAAAATAACTTTTGTCTAAAACTAGTGACGTGCAGATTGATACCATAAGATAGAAACTACCAATATGAAGTAAGTTAAATCTCTCATGTTGAATGACTGACTTTCACACTGTGGATAAACGTGTTGGTGGTAGCGTTGTCTCTGACGGGCTCTGGTCCGTAGGTATTAGGGAGGAAACCGGTGGTACGGTACACGACTCACTAACGAATGGTTTTCTGGGACAATACTGGTTCAGCAGAGCCTCTGATATAATTTCCTGGACAAATTGTCCAGGAAACCTTTGGAGATGCCCAAGAGTTGAAGATGTCGATTCAAGCTCCCGTTCAGCAGATCTCAACTCAACACAAACACTTCTGGGGCGTTTTGGAGGAAACAAGTTAGAAAAGCCAGACTTGGCGACTTCTGATCTTAAATAATTGAGAGCTCACGTCTTAGTGGCTTCACCAGATTAAAGATGGATGATTGAAGGTTAGAGTGGCTATAATTTTTTCAGGTTGTCACAAATGATCGAGGTCAACCACTTCTGATGTGATTGAGGCTAGTTAATGGTACAACCTGATGCTCAGGGTGAAGGACTGAGGAAAACTATTAATTACAGAATTACTGACTTGGCTCTTTTTGGAAAAAGGCGTCACAGTTTTGGGTTTACCTGTTGGTGGACGTCTGGTGTCCTGCTGATCATCTAGAAAGAGACAGGTCAGGAGATATTCTGCTCATGATTATATTCAAGAGTATAAGATGCATGTTTTATTGTGTTTGTGAAAAACACAACAGGACGTTTCCAGTTTTCTTGTGGTACCACCACAGAATTGTTTTACAACAATGAAACTTTTCAAATTTGCAGATTAGGAAGCCATGAGAGTGAGCTGCCTGTTGTTTATTTTTTTGAAGGACTTTTCCTCCAGACAGTATTTGGTCATTTGTACCTTTTTATGTTTGTAACATGCAGAGATGTGGGACAGGTGGTGGACTGAGACTGAGGGACCTTATACCTGAGTTGACTTGCTTCCAAGATCACGTTTTTAAGTCATGAATGTTCTGGAAAAGCTCTTCAAGCTACAGGAATCAAACATAAGACCAGGTGAAAGTGGTGAAATAGAATAAATACAATGACGAAGATGTCTGAAAAACAACAAGGGTATCTTGATTAACAACAACCTGTTCAGAAAATAAAGACAACTAAAGACCGTGGGTTCTGGAGTGGAGCCAGTGTTACATGAACTAGAGCCCGGTACCATCGGTACAATGTCTTAACAAAACCAGCACAGTCGTCACACTGCGGCGGGGTCCTAGTTTCTGTGTCGTTATACGCAGCTTGCATGTTCTCCCCGTGTGTACATTGGTTTTCTCTGTGTACTCAATCCCAAAACCTGTATTTGACTTGTGGATAGGTGTGAGTGTGTCCTGTAAGGAGAGCTGACCTCTCCTCGCCACGGGACGCTGGGTCCATCAGAACCAGAGTCCCGTAGCCAAACAGCGGTATGGCAGAGATGGATGAAGGAATGTGAGCAAAAAGTGAAGTGAGTTTCCTCCTGGCCGTGTGTGCACGATGTCAAGGCTCAGTTCTGACCTCTGGGCTGTGGTCGGTTGTTACCTGGAGCTTCTGAGGCATAAAGAAATGTGCTGAGTCCTTATCTGTCTCCACATAACCACAGAAGCTATTACTGCCGTGTGTTTGAAACAACACGGAGTAAAAAGAATCAGTATTATAAAGAAACGGCTCAATACAATTAAATGAGTGTATTTTTGGTCCTGTTTATTTACATCAGTAGTGATTATTAAGTGATGGATTGTGTGTGTGTGTGTGTGTGTGTGTGTGTGTGTGTGTGTGTGTGTGTGTGTGTGTGTGTGTGTGTGTGTGTGTGTGTGTGTGTGGGAGGATGCGACCTCTCACTCCTCTCCTTCACCCTCAGCAGATCATTTGGAGCTTCGCTCTGCTGCTGTTCACAGAGTCTCATTATCTCGATCTCTCCCGGCTTACAGAAGCTTTCTGTGAACAGCCGCAGGCCAGGCACTCAGATCTGGGCGTTAACACTCCCACTGAGCAGATTGATCATTACTGTAAAACCTGTAAACAGTCATTACCTCCAGCTAGGATTGAGTCACAGTTTTCACATGCATTTCTCCAGATATTATTGTGGATATCTGAGATTTAAAGAAAAAAAACCAACAAAAATACAATCCCAGGTTACAGTGAAAACATCCGTAAAAGCTGGTGAACTCTGCTACACACAGACTTTAAATGTTGTCTGGATACAGTCATTTAATTTAGATTTGTTTTGCTGCAGTGCTGAAGAGTGAAAAAGCCTTGTCCTGCTAAAGATGTCTGTGGGATTTAGTCTTAAAGACGCTAAAGAGACATTAGACCCGTCGCTTGAATTTATAAGTAAGAACACACAGGGCAGAATATGTTGAGCTCAGTACCGACAATTATGATCCATCAAGAGATTTCAGCACAATTATGTCGATGAGACTGTGAACTCATCCCACAGTCAAGAACGACTGAGAAATTAATCTAGTATTTGCTGGAGGCTCGAGGTTTATAATTCATTATTAAACAGTGACTCTTTGTTCCATTACAAGCAAAATGCTGCAGTGAAGGTGAGTGAGTGGAGGGCCATGTTCATCTATAGGGCCAGAATGGTTGGACCTGTGGAGTTTGCATGTTCTCCCTGTGTGTGTGTGTGTGTGTGTGTGTGTGTGTGTGTGTGTGTGTGTGTGTGTGTGTGTGTGTGTGTGTGTGTGTGGCTCGAAAGCTCTTAACAAGCGACTCGATCATATGTTAAAGAGCTGTTAGTCCCAGATTCCCCAGCAGAACTCTCGGGTCTCAGAGTAGAATGGGAGGCAGAACGTTCAGCTATCAAGCTCCTCTCATGTGGAACCAGCTTCCAGCTTCAATTTGAAGATTAGCCTGAAGACTTTTCTATAAACCTTACATTTAGAGCTGGTTCAGGCCACCCTGAAGAGAGAAGCTGCCGTAGGTTTAGGCTGCTGGGAGACAAAATTCTTCTGTAGCTGCAACATATGCTGGATAATCTGAGGTTAAAGTCTCATTTATGATATTGAAGAATTATATCTCGAATCTACATGCATTTTATCGTTATAAAGTAATAATTATTACTAATGAGTTTTTGTGGATTTAAAAATGTCTTTCAGTTTTATGTGTCGAGGTAGAAAAGAGCTTTGAAGAAATCAGGTCATGAAAATGTGCCAACAAACACAAATGTGCTTTTTCACCTGAAGGTGCTTTTCATGACATCGTTCGTCAGGTTTGTGTGAGTCGGACCTGAGCAGACGCAGGATGAAAACGGGACATTATGTCTGTTTCTTGTATTACTCGAGGAGAGTTCCGAGCTCTTCCTGGTCCCTACAGGTCTGAAGGAGTTCCTCCGCTGCCGCTTCACGTTCTGCTTCCTAATAGATCAGAGGTTCACACGCTTCATGTCACGCATGCTTTACTGGCTGCGCCGATTGCATTTTGTCCCTCACAGCTTTTTGAATGATGGGAGAACTTTCCTCACTCATTCTTTTCATTTTTTTTTTTAAATGCAGCATTGAAAATGTGCATTAAAATTCCAGATGGATGTGCACATCACGTCTCCACATCTGTGCTGCTGTGCTGATCTCGGAGCTGAGCGAAGCTGCCAGCAGCAGGTTAAACGGTTCTACAGGACGAGGGACGTACATGCTCGAGGACATCATGTCAAGATAACGACAGCAGACGTTGTGCTGAATGGGACTTGTTTCCGTCCTGGTTGATGAAGAGGAGATTGTGATTCTGCTGGATTGGATCAAATTCTAAATAAAAAAAAAAACGATTTTTAATAAGAAAGTGCCAAGAAGAAGACGAAAATCATCTTCTTCATTCGTAAATAAGTAAATTAAATCTTTCAGTAATCTCACATACAAATGTTTACTATTGCTCACATTACAGTCACATTCAACAGAATATAAATACAACTAGAATAGTTTTTATTTGCCAGTGAAAAACATCTTGTGCTACTTTTATAACTAGTTACGTCTCATTTAGCAAACGTGAGTCTTTATATAAAATTCAATGGCAGATTAGGAATGCACCGATTCCAGTGTGAGTATCAGGTCTGTACTCGTGCTCGTTAAAGATCCCCGATACAAACCGAAACCCGTGATGTCCGCGGTTTGGAGATTCTATAATATTAATGAAAATGACAAAAGTGAGACGGACTAACTTATGTTCTGACAAACTATCAAGAGGAGGAGAAAGATAGTTGGTGCAACATCAGCAACTTCATCACCAGAAACATTTGGACCAGCAGAGTTAGAACGATGTCGCTCAGTGGATCAATCAGGAGGACTTTACTCCGAGACGTGCTACATGCTAAATGCTACATGCTACGTTCCACATGCTACATGCTAAAGAGTTTCAGGGCTCGCACACTCGTGATGATACTTGCTGAACATGATTAAAGTCTGACTGATTCACTCATCAGCAGCTCGTTCCCTCGGTCTACAGTCTACAGTACACACAGTGTGTAGCTTGCCTTCACATATCATTTCAGAATGGAGTATAAATTAGGCCTTATGGCATTTAACAAGTACCCGTATCTTTGCACGGTATCGGCAAGTTAGTACTCGTCCTTTCACAAAATGCAATCCGTGCATCCCTGGGGCAGATTCTCAGGGTTGATGTCGATCTGAAAAAAAACTTCAGATGTTAGTTTTGTTTGACACGTGCGAAACCACGTTTACCAACCAAATACGAAGATGATGTGACGGTTTCTGTGGAAACAGCTTGATTCAAATAGAGTTTTACCCTAACCCCAACCGGAACAGCAGAAAGTCTCCTCTCCTCTGAGTCTATGTCTGCAGGTTTCTTCCCGTCAACAGGTGGTTTTCCTTTCCTTTCCACTCTCACCTCTACTTTCTCATGTGGGAATTGTTGGAGTTTCTCTGTAAAAGTGCCTTGAATTGACTTTGTTGTATTTGGAGCTATAGAAATAAAATTGAATTGCAATTTAACCCAGAGTCCAAACTATGAACCACAGACCAGCTGTGGTGAATGTTGATTTATAATTGTTCCATGCATGTTATAGAAATCTAATGGAATGTTTCTGACCATCTTGTACTTCTGAGTTTTAATGTTAGGTAGATTGATATTCTTAACAAACATTGATCCTCTGAAAGGCACATTCACTATCAGAAGCAGTGGTAATTTAGCAGATGACTACTGCTGAGCAGTACAAAAAGCTGCTTGACTACAAACTTAAATAATTGAACTTGTGATCCTGTTGGAACTATTTACGCTATTTTTGGAACCATGCAGGCAACTCCGAGTGAGACATGCTGCTGCTGGTCACCAAAAATGGCAGAAGTGAATAAATACTGAATTACAAGTGAGTGCAGCTACTTTCAGTGACATACTTCATTTTTATTGACCTCCAGTTCAAAAGGTTTAGACGACCATGGCGTGAAGAACAACTGAAGGAAAGTGATTTCAGTAGCAGCTGAAGATCCCATGGCTTCAAATGCTGCTCACAACTGACAGAAAATCACAGGGTTTGAATTTAAATGTTCAGAAAAGAGACAAGAAAAAGAACAATAATCCGCAGTGGTGAGCATCTTTGGCGAGCAAGAGCATCCGGCCCGGGATGAAGTCATGTCTCCAGTAGTAAGAGAGAGAGTTTGGCTTTCTGCCTCCACGCTGAGCGGCACAACGAGCGGTGCAGGGATTCAGCTGAGCAACAGGACGGACTCTCATTCAGTCCAATCAGGGCGGAAAATCGGGTGACAAGAGACACACACACACACACACACACACACACACACACACACACACACACACACACGGCCCTGGCAGCAGTTGAAAGTGTTCGGTGGATCAGACGGGCTGAGTTCATGCCTCCATTGTAACAGATGACCAGAGGAGCCGTGCCACCCCCGCCCCCACCTCTCCACCACCGCTCTCCCCACCCCCACCCCCTCACCCCCACCTCTCCACCAGCCGCAGTGTGGGTGGGGCTTGTCCAAAGCATGAGCTCATGTGCGTGGCAGTTGCTCCTGTCATTATTTGCTGTTGTTGGGCCGACATGCATCTTCCTTGTGGTGATCAAAAACCAGGAGATGTCGGCTGGTCTTCACAATCCGAAGGTTTTCATGTTGTTCACAGCAGCGACACGCTCATGAATAAAACAAGTCCATACTTTGCTCGAAGAAAGGTCTAAATTAAAAAAAAATTTCTTGAGGCTACATTTACTTTTAATACTCTTTTTGAAGATCAGAAACATTAATTTGTAGGTATGCACCAATACTAGTTTTGGGTCTGATACTGCACGGAGTACTCTTACCCGTACCCTGGATTCTACGGATTCTCCATACAACCTGGCGAGTATTATGTGACATCATCCCTCAGCAACATTTTGCAGGTGGACCAGACAGGACGAGGTTTGGAGATTCTTCAATATTAATGAGAAAGACAAAAGTAAGACAGACTGTAAATGATGTTCCGACAAACTATCAAGAGGAGGAGAAAGATAGTTGGTGCAACACCAGCAACTTCATCACCAGCAACTTCATCACCAGAGACATTTGGACCAGCAGAGGTCGAACGGTGTCGCTCAGTAGTTTAACTGCTCAGTGGATCAGGAGGATTTTACTCTGAGAAGCAACATGCGGGCTTAATGGCATTCAAAAAGTATTTGTATCAGTACTCAATATCAGCAAGTAGCTAAAGATTAGTACTCGCACTCATTCTTTAAAAAAGTGGTATTGGTGGTTCTCTAACACTGTATATAGTATTTAATGATTTTAACTTTAACAGCTGTTGATAGTTGGACTAGTTTCAGTACACATGTTGTGAAAGGAAGAGTTTCCCACAGCAGATCGATGGAGGTCTGAACTTGTCTGAGCAGCTGACATTATGATCTATAATATCAGTAAACAGTTGAAGGAAAACCAACATGGACTGTCAGCAGGTTAAAACATTACTAATTGTACATTGGCTAACCTGTGTCTTTAGAACGTAGTTCCCCGAGGAAGTAACTCTTGGATTACTCCTTTCTTTGTTATGTGAACATCCATGTAATATTGTCCTGTTAGCAATAGCATTAGCTGAGCTGCCTTCACTGTGTGGGTCAGTTCAATGACTTCATTTAGTGGAGGATGACATTCTACAATCTGGATGTTAGAGGAGGAAGATGCTCTATAATCTGAATGTTAGCTGAAGTTCACTACATCACAACTCTTCTGTGTTTGACGATAAGCAGAACATGCATTTTATTTGTATTTCACACCTCGTCCCGACGTTTTTGGAATTTGTTGTGAACATCCAAACATCGCCACCCTGCATCAGTACGTTTCTCTTGAAAATGGATCCAGTGATCTCCGAGGTGATAATCTGAGTGACGCCTGCAGCAGGGCCAGGATTAGTTTCTTCATGTGGCGACTCAAAACATACACTTGTGCTACTGTTTGTTGTGAGGTGATGACTTCCTGTGCTTGCCTCCGGTCAGAGATCTCCTGTCTCCAGAGGAATAATGTGCCATTGTCACAGTAATAGCTGGATTACTTTGATTACTCAGCCCTGTGAGAGATTATGCAGAGGAGTGAAGCTGACTTGACTGCGTGTCTGTGAATGAGCCTCAGTTCTCCGTTACTTTGATACTGATATTAAATCACTTTAAGCCCACACCGCTGGAGACGAGAAACCTCCCACAGCGCTGTAAACCTGTAAATCCTCAGTGCTTCTAACTCTCCCGACTTCATTGGAATTCCTCTTAAATCTGGACTAAAATGTGACAGGTTTCATGTCGAGTCTCTTTATAACAACACGGGCAAATGGCAAAGTAATGAGTGGATGACAAAGTCTCGGGCATAAAGTTTTAAACGCAGCATTTTGATGTTGATGAGCGTTCTGGTGGGTCGGTGCAGGGAGTGAATTGGCTGTGGAATTTTAATTGAGAACTCATCTGTTTAGTGCGGTTTTACAGCTGCCGGGGCTCAGAGCATCGCCCTGATTTACTCCTCAGGAGAACTTTCTCTTGTTCTAAGAAATGACTTGCAGTTCGGCACAGACCCAAACAGCCTAAATCACCGGACAGAGTGTCTGCTCCCGACGGGGGGAAACACCCAGTGAAGATATATCACCCTCAACATGCAGGGAGCTTGTTATACACACCACCTTCACTGGCAGATCAAGTTCTGCCTCATTTCGAAAGGCCAGCCTGTCGGCTGAGAAATGTTGAGTTCCAGAGTCTCCTCTTGGTAAAATAAAAAGGATTAAATCCAAGGAAAGAAACGCCTGGGATGAAAAAAAGAGTTTCATCAATTGACTTTGACTGACAACCAGCTGCTTCACCTGAAGAGTTACAATAAAGATCTGGAACTGATAAAAACACTGGAAACAGAAAGATGAAACTGCTATTCAGAAATATTCTTTTAGAAGAGAGGTAACATCCAGATTATAGAGCCTCTTCCTCTTAACATCCAGATTATAGAGTATCTTCCTCCACTAGTATCCAGATTATAGAGCATCTTCCGTTTAACATCCAGATTATAGAGCATCTTCCTCTTAACATCCAGATTATAGAGTATCTTCCTCCACTAGTATCCAGATTATAGAGCATCTTCCGGTTAACATCCAGATTATAGAGTATCTTCCTCGTCCAACATCAGAGTATAGAGCATCTTCCTCCTCTACCATCCAGATTATAGAGCATCTTCTTCTTCTAAAATCCAGATGAGAGAGAATCTTCCTCCTCCAACATCCAGATTATAGAGAATCTTCCTCCTCCAACATCCAGATTATAGAGCATCTTCCTCCACTAACATCCAGCTCATAGAGCATCTTCCTCTTAACATCCAGATTATAGAGCCTCTCCCCCCACTAACGTCCAGATTATAGAGCATCTTCCTCTACTAACATCCAGATTATAGAGCATGTTTCTCCTTTTACATCAGAGTATAGAGCATCTTCTTCTTCTAAAATCCAGATTATAAAGAATCTTCCTCCTCCAACATCCAGATTATAGAGCACCTGTCTGTGTAAAACCGTACGGAACAAAGAAACTGACACGTTTGTCATAGTGTCACTGTTCAAGTCTGCACTGCATAGAAATGAGGTTTTTCACGATGCAGCTGCAAAGTCAGACATCAAACATGAACCAAGCGAGAAACCAAAGCATCGACATGCGTTTTCCAGACTAAAGAACATCACATTTACCAGCTGAACATCAAGATGTTACGGCAATACATCTCTGTGTCAGGTACATTTTCAGTTCAGTTCAGTTCAATTTCTATATCTCTCAATTAGGGTTTCTCGGTATACCGGTACTGTATTGGTATCATGGCACTGATGCCTTTAAAACGATTCTATACTGGGCCCGGCCGGTACCAGTATCTTTTTTTTGTTTACGTCGCTGCGGCGCGTCACTGTTGTAATTTGCACCGAGGAGAGTTGTCAGTCTCTCTTTGGGGGAAGCGTCGGCAGGCTGCTCCGCTTTCTGACTTGTTTTGGAGGTTTTGGACAATTGAAAGTGTGGAAAACAGCGATCCGCTTTCCTTTCTTTTCTTTTTTAATTTTTTTTTGCACTCTGGTTTCTCCGAGACGGGGTGCGCGAGCGCTCCCGTGCTCCGATCCCAGATCCGTAACTTAATAAGCGCTTCATACTCGACCTACAAAACTTCAAAATAAAAGTCAAAACAATGTATTTTCAAAACAATCTTCCCCCCACCGAGCTTGTACTTTGAAAAGAATGCCGGATGTGTATGCGTAAATGACATGGCGTTTGCGTCCATGTGAGAGTGCGCATGCGTAACTGACTCAAACGACTCGTGGAAACTCCAGAGAGAGAGAGAGAGAGAGAGAGAGAGTGGCTGCTGATACATCCACAAGGCCGCAACTTGTACAAAAAAACGGTGATAGAAGTACTTTATGGAAGTATTTTGGCTTTAAAACAAATGAGTACATTGTCTCCATCAACACTGAAGCTCCACTGTGCAAACAGTGTTTGAGAACATGTCTGGCCAAGGGTGGAAACACTACTAACCTGCTAAACACCTGAAGGACAAACACCCAGACCTGCATAAGGAGTTCAAAGAACGACAGGTCATTACTTATATACCCATGAAAATATAGCTCTGGAAAAAAATGTAAGCTATTATAAATATTACTATTATAAATATAATATAATAAATGACATAAAAGAATACAATGTGAAAATATTTTATTTTAGCCATTTAATGTTATAAAGATTACTGCATAGTAACATACCATTTAAAGACATTGGTCCTACTCAAGACTGTATCTGATGACATTTTTTGTGTTCTCTTTTTATTTGGAAAAATATCGAACTACATGGTGGTATCGGTATCGATACCAAAATGTTGGTATCGTGACAACACTACTCCCAATACAACAGTTGTTACAAGGCACTTAAAAACCAACCATTCCACATGAGCAGAACCCGACTCAGAGGAGGAGCCTTTCTGCTGTTCTGGTTGGGGTTTGTTGTTAGAGGTAGAGAAAAGGACAGACGGGCATAATGTGACTCAAAACCTGGTAAAATTACCACAATTTGGCAATACAGCATGTTTATGGTTAAAAGTGGTGTAAAAACTGTGACTTAGCAGTGCATGAATAAACATCTAGCGATCATCGGTCTTTCTACATTTTTGGTTTTGAGGCAGTTCTATATAAAAAAACACTCATGATCAAGGAGCACATGAGAAGTTCACACAGAAAGATTCAGGCTGAACTCGCTGGAAGGTGAAAGTGGTAATCACTACAATACTTCAGGGTTAACAAACATAAAACAAGAGGCTCCAAACCAGCCAAACAACCAAGCAAGAGTTAAAACTTTAAAGAAAACACAGATTTTTCTTCAGAAATTTCTTCAGCGTAGCAACAAAACACAACACTGAGACCTGAGCTGAGATGTCGTGATGCTGCCATGAAAGCTAACTACCTGGTTGCTGTCAAACTCAAAGCCAAGCTGTCATAACTGTTAATAGTAGTAATTATTTGGTTTTCTGAAACTATAGACATCGTCTATGTCATCATCATATGTATACTCTGCGCAACAACAAAGAGAACCTATTAAGTATAAAATGAAAGGTAATTCTGGCAGTGTTGTAGTTGTCCAGTTCACTCAAGATGAACCTTTGCTGCTTGAACTAAACTATGTTTGACACCTCTAATGTACAAAAACAAGGCCATCATGAATCAGTACTTTCAGGTCTACTTGTCCTTAAATGTGATTTTAATGTAAAATTACTTTTTGTGTTCAATCTGAGGATCATTTTTTCTGCATTTATTTATTTATATTAAAAGAGAATCAGTTGCTTCGACTGGCTCCTCATCCAGGCTCTCTTTGACCGTCACGGCCTACTATTTATTTAAGCCATTCTAATTCTGTCACAGTTAATAACCCATAAAAGCCACTTCACAATGCATGGCCATGCTTTTGAATCCCATCATTTCAAACACAGACTTTATCTCTGGCACTTGGACAAAGGCTTTTTCTGACAGTAGTTCGCCGCAGTGTTTTCGAGCCTGGCTAGGTGTTTTCTCTGGCTGCGTTCCACTTGGTCCTGCTGGCATAGTGTGATCAGCAGGCTGGGAAATACGATGAATGGTGAATTTATCAGCTGGTGATCAAAGACTTGTTGAGAATATGGCTGACACTGTGGGAACGCTGCCTGTGGAGGGTGAGCCATGGAAGAGTGTAAGATGCTGCAGCCGACACTGAGCTCAAGGTGAACTCCTGAAAAGGTTTGTGCAATAATCCCTCCATGTGGATTCAGCCACGCAGAGCCACATGGTACACAGAGGAGTCCTCATTGTTCTTGAGGCTATGGGTCGGCTAACAGTTGGCGCTTTGTTTTCTTACCGCACAAGCCTTCAATTCAGGTTGGTCATTTGAGCCTTGTCCATCGATGGAGCCGCACGTTTTGAAGTCTTTCTCACTATCGCCAACGAGCTTGATCAGCATTCGTGCCTCACATGGAAGCTTCAAGCATGACTGCGTCCACCAATGCTGACACCACCCAGGTCCTGTGCTGCCATGGTGGAGGAGGATGGGAGGAGGTGGAGAGCAGGTAATGAGGAGGAGGTGAGGAGGAGGATAGGAGGAGGTGGAGAGCAGTTAAAGCGGAGGAGGATGCAAAAAGGTGAAGTGCATGTAAAGAGGAGGAGGTGAGGAGGAGGAGGATGGGAGGAGGTGTGGATGAAATGAGGAGGTGAGGAGGAGGTGCGGAGGAAGATGGGAGGAGGTGTGGATGAGGTGAGGAGGTGGTGAGGAGGTGAAGAGAAGGAGGTGTGGAGGAAGTGAGGAGGTGAAGAGGTATGGAGGAGGTGGTGGGGAGGAGTTAAGATGGAGGTGAGGAGGAGAAAGGTAAGAGGTGGAAAGGAGGACCACTTGTTGTCTGAGTCTGTTTTCACGTCCACCTGGATTCACCTCATGTTCCTCTGGACCGTAGAGAGAAAGGTTCGAATCCCCTCACCTTCCTCTGGACTAGAAGCAGCAGATGATGAAGAAAGATGGCTGCACTGCAGTATTTCATTGCATTTACCTCCAGGTCATTAGAGGAAACCCTCTGACGACCAGCTTTGCTTCATCACTGAACTTGTCTTTGCTCACTCAGCAGGCTTGAGACCTCGTGCAGAAAGGCCGGGGGAGTAATCCCCTTTTGAAATGATCTCTTCAGGTCACTTCATCACTGAAGCCCTCCGTCTTTTGTCCTCCCCTCGCTGTGTTTCCTTCTGTGTTTTTCTTTTGACTGAGAAAGCTAATTGGCTTAGCAGCCCCATAAACACACACATAGTCCAGAGAGAGGAGAGGAGATAGAAAAGTCAACAGTGCCGTCCTCTTGGAGGACGGGCCGTTTGGGGCGATCGGGTTTGTCTTTGCCCATTGTCCAGTGGCAGAGGCCTAAAGCAGGGGGGGGGGCTTCCAGCTCCTGCTACCAGACGATGGGGCCCTTAGAGAGGGGGGGGGGTTAGGGCTGACAAAGCACAACAAGGGCCGGGGTTCAGATAGGAGGGTCAGAGGGGTCGTTTCAGTTCTGCCACTTCCACTTCAACTCACTGTTCTCCCAAAACGCAGCTCGTTTACCAGCAAAGCGAAGTGAGAGTTGAAGGAACCAAAGTATTAAATCCTGACAGTCGTGTTGGTTTCATACCATCAAGTCTCTCTGACACTGTGATTTTCTTGCCACTTAGACACCATTTACCATGAAACAAATCACCTCCCTCTGGTTCAAAGCGTTACGCTCCATGCTCCCCTTCTGCTCTGCGGCACATCTTACAAACAAGAAATATAAATACTTCAAAAGATGGTTCTTCCACTCTTGGTTTTTCAGAAAAGCCACAAATTGTGATCCATGTGGAGAAGTCAGGGGGACGAGAGTTTCTGTAGAGACACAGCTTCTAAATACAGCAGGCTGAACCTGCTGGTATATTTTTACAAGAGATGTTTATCCTCAAAACGCTGGCTGAGCTGTAATTTTGGGTCGTCCATCTGTCTCTGTGTCTGTCTGCTGCTCTCCGGGGAGGAGGGAGGGCTGTGGCTGCTGACCACCAGCTCCGACCGAGGCCGGACCACTCACACTGCGGAGACACTGCGGAGACACTGCTGAGACACTGCTGAGACACGGCTGACCTGATTAGAAGAATCATTAATGCTTCATTTAAAGTTACACTATAAAGGATGCAAAGTTGAAGTTTTACAGTCCTGCAATATACATTCAACTATTCAATTCAATGAGAGAGAGAGCAAGAGAGAGCGAGAGAGAGAGCGATAGAGAGAGAGAGACAGAGAGAGCGAGAGAGCAAGAGAGAGCGAGAGAGAGAGAGAGAGCGAGAGAGCGAGAGAGCAAGAGAGCAAGAGAGAGCGAGAGAGAGAGCGAGATAGAGAGAGAGAACAAGAGAGAGCGAGAGCAAGAGAGAGCGAGAGAGAGAGAGAGAACGAGAGAGAGAGCGAGAGAGAGAGAGAGCGAGAGAGCAAGAGAGAGAGAGCGAGAGAGAGAGCGAGAGAGAGAGAGAGCGAGAGAGCGAGAGAGAACAAGAGAGAGAGAGAGCAAGAGAGAGAGAGCAAGAGAGAGAGAGCGAGAGAGAGAGAGCGAGAGAGCAAGAGAGCAAGAGAGAGCAAGAGAGAGAGAGAGCGAGAGAGAGAGAGCGAGAGAGAGAGAGAGAGAGAGAGAGAGAGAGTGAGAAAGAGTGTGAGTCCGCCAGCTGTTTCAGGCCCCGTCCACACGGCAACGCTGTTTCATGGTGCAGCGTTTCAGGAGCCTGAAAAGTTTAATTAAAAAAAATAAAAAATTGGATCCAGAAGGAAGACGCTGCCTCGGCTTTGACGTGTGGACGGGCAAGACGCACCTGAGCTGAGCGCTCCCTTCTCTGCGACGTCACTTAACAACAACGGCGGATTACATTCTCCAGGTCGAGCTGCAGAAGCTACTGATGCTAATCGGTTTAATGAGGCCAGATGTTAGCTTTGTCAATTCCTCAGTTTTTGTATACGCTATGTCTTCTTCTCTATTTTGGTGTATTTCTGTTTTACAGTGCCACCTGTAGGTCTGATGTAGGTACTACATCATTTTGAGTAGTTTTGTTGTGAAGGGGAAACGTTTGTCTCGTGTGAACGGGGCCTCAACCTACAGCAGCTTGACTAGAAAATTGTCCAGGGTGTCCTGAAGGCGCTCTAACTGTAGCCTTTATCAAAAAGAAGAGTCTTAACTTTCAAAGTAAGGAACGTGTCAGCTTCCCCCACTGGTTCCACATGAGAGGAAAGGCTGAAAACACAGTTTTCCAATTACTTTCATAAAATGTTTTGCTCTTTTAATGAAAGTTACTTCATATATTGCGCCTCACTGTGTTAAACTGTGGACACATGCCTCAACAAAGGGGGCTTTTTTCCTGTGAACACAACAAAGATATGTTTTGAATTTCAGACAGTTCAAAGTCGCCTCACAGTTGGTATTGTTACAACCAGTTTCAAGAAGTCGTCATAATAAATGTTCTCCAAGTTTGGACGGTTTCCCACAGATGCCTTTCACATGTTGGTTGTTTTACCTTCAGTTTGTCAAGCTGTCCCAGCTGGATTTCCATCAGGTGGTAGAATAGAGGGGGGAGTTCTTTACTTTATAATCTACAGAATAAATAACAAATCAATATATACAGAATATGCATGTTGAGGCTTTTGACAATAAACAGACGATTTGAAAAATATAATTCTAGAGTTCGATGGCCACAGGGTGGAAGGACCTCCTCCATGGAGAGACGATTAAAATACTCAAACCACTCTGTTTTGGAGAATTAGATTCGATGAATTAGACTCCAAGTTGATAATAGTAAATGCATGACATTCATAAATTGTGATTAAAACAGAAGTCTGCCCTTTCCAACAAAATCCATTCTATCTCCTTTAATCCACCTCAGCTCAGGTTACAATGAAAAATATTCCAATCACGTTCTCAGATTAAATCATTTTGTCCTTGTTATCATTATCAGTCGGTTTGTTGTAGTGTCAATTCCATTGCATCTGCACTCAGGAGAGATCAGGTGGGGGCAAGAGAGGACAGGTGGAGGCAGGAGAGGACAGGTGGAGGCAGGAGAGGACAGGTGGGGGCAAGAGAGGACAGATGGGGGCAGGAGCGGACAGGTGGGGGCAGGAGAGATCCGGTGGGGGTAGGAGAGGACAGGTGGGGGCAAGAGAGATCAGGTGGGGGCAGGAGAGGACAGGTGCGGGCAGAAGAGATCAGGCGGGGCAGGAGAGGACAGGTGGAGGCAGGGGAGGACAGGTGGGGGCAGTAGAGGACAGGTGGGTTCAGGTACACCTGGACAGGTGGGGGCAGTAGAGGACAGGTGGGGGCAGGTACACCTGGACTGCTCTCCAGTCCATCACAGAGGCTCAGGATTCGATTCCTTTATTTCACAATATATGTTGTTTTTTTAATTGTTTGGTTTTAGAAGAACTTTCAGGGATGAATTCAGTTCTAAAACGATGATTTGACTCTCAAGGGCAGATCGTGACGTTATAAAGACAGAAAATCTTGAAATATATCCTTTAATCACTCTCTGGAATAGAAATTCTCCATTTGGATTTTGATACTTGTCCAACGCCTTAACGAGAGTTTCTTTTTGGTCTCAGAAAACAAAACGAAAGAACCTGCTTAGAACATGTGAATATTTCAGGGTTCACTAGTTGCTAACCTGTTCTTGTCTTGCTCTAGTTCTCTTTTACTGGAAGTTTCTCTGGACATGTGATTCACTTGTTCTCCTTCATCAGTTGATGTTGAGAGCTGCTTGAAGCATTGATGTGGCCTCAAAGGTGCTGCCGACTGAGGCGAGTACCTCGAAATGAACCTCTCCTTTGTTGCAGAGGGAACTCAGTCTTTCTTTCCTCTGGCTTTTCTCAGAAGTACCAGTTTTATCACAGTGTTTGACGGCTTTTGTGGCTGCACTTCCACAAAGTTTCAAAGTTCTTTATGCTCACTTCTTAAAGTAATTACGAGACACACAGCTGTTAGTATTTCAGTTTTTTTCTCTCTCTATCTATTTATTTGATGTCTGAAGGTCAAGCAAGTCATTTGATGACTCGTGTTCTAGGTCTCGCTGAGAAGTAGACGGATTCATCTTGTCTAACAGGAAGTGTTCAGTGTTTAAAGGAGAAATGTCTTTTCAAGAAAATATACAACATTATGAAGAATTTAAGGGTTTTAATCCGTTTAGTTGAAAGAAACTGTGAAAAGGACAAAACACAGAATATGTAAAACTAGAACATGTACACATCCAAATTCATCTCAACAAATAGCATATTGATCTATTGTTCGAGGCCCTTCTGTGTAGACTCTTTTTTGTATCTTCCCATGGCTGTTCCAGCTCCGTCCCATCTGTTCAAACACATTCAGTATTTCCAATAATTAGAAACAGTGTCATGTACAACTTCACAGGATTTTAATATTGAACACTGTTTGCTGTTGACGGGCGACTCTGCAACAGATTACAGTGCAGATTCACAAAAACCGACTTCCAAATGTTCTGTGCAGGAAACAAATGACACATGTTGCCTTTGTTGATCCAAATGAAAACATCGGACTCAAACACTGTGTGCAAGTAGCTGGTGTTCAGCTGTGTAGTCCCCTGATTTAGTGGGGCATGAAACATTTCATCAAAGCCGATCAAATCCCACAGTTCAACTCGGGGCTCTCTGAGCCAAGACCTCCGCGGCAATCATATCAATCAAGCAATTAGCCTGTTTTACTGTGCCATGATAGCACAGCTATGGACCTGCGCTCTGTCACGTCCCCCCAGGAACTGAGGGGGCCGCTTTGGCTTGCAGAAGGAGAGTGAGGGGGAAGAGGACGAGGGAGACACCAGGGCTGACAAGAGAAATGCCAGCATGCAGGGCCGAGCCAGAGCTCCTCTGACAATGCTGTGCCAATGGACGTTGGGCTGTGTGGTGGGGCGGGGCGGTGGGACGGAGGGACGGGGGGGCTGCTTGTCATCGCGTTGTGTTTGCAGCACATTAGAAAACGCACAACCGCAAGTCTGTTGCTCTTGTCCGGACCTCATTATCCCATCAGCTCTGAAGTGACTCATCGTTTTCTGTAGCGGCCGTCACAGGAGCAGTGAGGACCAGCCTGCGTCGTTCCATCTTACAGACTGGAGCTTCAACAAAGAGGAAACTTCCTGTTCCTGACTCTTGGGCCCCGTTTACACGACAACGAATTTGAGTGTATCCGCAAAACTTTCTTCACTTTTGGGGGGTCCGTTTACACGACACCAGTTTGCAGATGCACTGTAGCCGCAAAGTTTTTAATCCGGCTCCCAAGGTGGAAAGATTCTTTCATGGCGCAAATCCCTCCTGCAGAGACTGATGGAGGCAACAGAGCCTGTTACTGCGCATGTACATCTCTCCCCCTCTCTCCTGCTCATCCAGTTGTAAACAAACATGGTGGCCGTGTAGTGGTACGACCCGCGGTCCATATTCTAGTTTTATCGTTGAGATCAGTAGTTTAATAGTTGACTCACCCCTGTTAGCATCCGATGTGTCATCAGTCCATGCGGATGTTGGGTTCTCTCCATTTTCTTCATGTTTATAGTGTTTTTTTCTCTGCACACACGTCTGTCTAGTTTCATGACAAAATCAAGCAACAGCGCCCTCCAGTGGCCCGGCATACTAACTACATCATTGTCTCTGTGTCCGCTGCTGCAGTGTAAACACACTCCTTTCTTTTAGCGGATTAGGTGTTGTCACGTGAAACGTTGTCGTGTAAACAGGGCCTTTAGCACCTGGAGAAGGAAATGCTCGTTCTGACCAAACAAGGTGGATAAAACTTCAATCATTAGGACCCATTCATTCATCTATGAGGATCAATATGATAAATACTTCTCATCTGAAACCCTTCATTAGTGTGAAATTGACCCGCCTGTGTGGGACATGAGTTCAGGGGTAAAGTTGATACTCAACAACATGAGAAAGGATTCAAAGCTGATACCTTTTCTCAATGAGTCAGTTTAAAAATTAAAAGTGAGAAGATTTCAGCTGTATTTCAGCAGACTTGGCATGAAGGTGACTCAACACATTCAATTTGCAGTCAAAAGACAAACTGCAAATATTCCCTCTTTCTAATCTCTCTGATATGATGTCTGTATGATGTCTGTTTTTAGCACTGAAAAACTGGTAAGTCACACTTAAGAGTTGCTATTGAACCTAATCAGCTTCCACATTAAACCATTGATCACCGATTATCCATCTAAAGGATCTCTCCGACGTTGATAAGGACCATGCTGTGAATATTAGAGATAGCGTATCAATGAGAAAAACCTGGTGAACTGCTGGCAGGACTCTGTCATCATTGTTCAGAAGAACTACAGACTCCAGGTTTGTCAAAATGTCCTAAGTACGTTGATCTCAATCTCATTGAGCAGGGGTCTTCAAATCTGGGCCGCTAGAGCAGGTGTCCTGCACGTTTTAGCTCTCCCAGCTTCACAACACCTCAATCTGATGTTTAGGCGATAATCAAGCTTGTTAAAAAAAACAATAACGAGCCCCTTTTTATATTCAGGTGTGTTGCACCTGTGGGAGACCTAAAACTGGCTCTGGAAGCCCGGATATGACGACCCCTGTCATAAAGCATTAAGTCTGAAAGTGTGGTACATGTACCACAGCTGGTGAGTGAGCTCCTTCTAGTGGTAACTGTGAGAAAGTGAAGCCAATTTGGAAAATATATATATACATTGTTTTATATATCTATCTTCATCGCAAATGTACAAAGCTTAAAATAGAAACATACAATGAAATTCATATTTGAATTAAAGTTTATCTTTTTAGATTGAAGTTATCTTTCCTTTATTTTTGTTGTTGGTGCTTTCTCTCTCAAAACGTGCTTTTAGGTTTATCGATGGATGGATGGATGGATGGATGGATGGATGAGAGAAGTGTTTGACCGTATTTGGCAACATGTAATAATCTCATCTTCAGCTACGATCAACCGGTTTCTCTTTAAATTTTAATCCGGTCCCAAAAAGAAACATCTTCTTTGAAAGATTTGAATATTCATATTGTCAGGAAGTTCCAACCCACAGGATCTTTATTTTTGGAGTTTACATGTTTTCCTCAGTGTTCCTCTGTGTAATTTGGAACATTCATAGAACTGTAGGTTGGATTAATTGGTGCCAATCTTCCTTTGGTTGGTCCTCCGATGGGCTGGATTGAGTTCATCTAATGTTTGCTAGGATAAGCTCCAGCTCCCTGCAGTCCTCAAACACAGTACAGGAAATAGATAGATATGCGGATATATGAATATGTGCACATGCCTAGGACTTGTAATCTGCATTCAAAGGTTGTTTGCCCGTGGCTCTGTGCCTCTGGGGTATCGTTAGTCATCATTGTCTTTATTCTAGAACACAGTGACAGTTTCTTGCTTTGTGGACAGAAGCTGCAGGGAGCTTGAGTTCTGCACAATGTCTCCCGCAGCACGCTGAAATCCACCTCCCTGCTGAGTTGTAAGAGAAAACAGCAGCTTTAAAAACCTCCACCTCAGCAGTATGAATAATGAACATGTTGGAGTGGATTAAGAGATTTTTTCTTACTCAAGGCAGGAGGGTTTTTAAATGTCTGTTTCTGTTTCTCTCCTCTCAATATTCACTCCTCACTAGTTGGGTTTTATGAATTAATGCTCGAGCGGGCTCGGTGTTCACCTCTCAGTGGAACGCTCCCAGAGGTCTCAGGCACCTTGCCTCCTGACAGATGATGAGAAGGACGACAGTCTGCTCCTCAGTTCCTGAAAAGACTTACACGTGAAAGGAGAAGTGCTGACTGGGCGGTTCTGCCACACATTAACTTCTTTTTATCACCTGTCACCCGACGCTTCAGCTCTTTGTGTGTGCGAGGCGTTTGTGGAGGCTCCGGGGCACACTGTGACACAAAACAAACGCCCCTCTGTTTTCTTTACCTGCGGTTCCCCAGGGAAATCCGATGAGGTAATGCTTGCTCCGCTTACACAATACGTACACCTGTGAGATACCATCACCAGTCTTCACCGTCTGATGGATAAACAGAGTCCCTCGGCCCGTCACAGCCTCTGACAGAAACTTCACTGCGGCTTTTTCTTCCTACAAATCTTTCCTCCTCTTATCCCCAGCTCAGGCACGTCCTCTGCCTCAGCAGCATTAACTTATCAAAAGATTACTCTCATAGTCAGCTTTGTAAATATTTTGCTCCAGCGAGGGTTTATCAAGGGCTTTCTCTCTCCATCGGAGAGCCGATGAGGGGAGACGATGACAGCCGCTTGGCATCGCTCTTACCTGTCAGCCTCACCGTCGTGCTTCTCACTCGCACAATATTTTGGAGGAAAATACGAGGCAGTTTCCACCCTGCCGAATTCCTGTGTGTCTTCCATGATCTGTGTTTGTGTGTGTCTATGTGTGATCCAGCGGAAGCTCCAGTAAACACCAGTTGCTATCTGAGATGCATTGCCTGGATTTATTGCAACACGTCAGAGGGGATGCAATGTACAGATCGGAAGTGTTTTATTCCCTCACCACTTCCAAAAATATCAGTGAAAAGAGTGCTGGGTAGGTAAAGTGAATCAATTTTAAATATCTAAGATGAAGTTACTATAACACACAAACAGATTGTCTGAATCCTGCTTGGATGGACCAGGAAGTGTTCAGCAGGAAAACTCAAGCTGCCTTTCAAAGGTGCAGTTTGAAAAGAAACTGTGACTGGAATGACATCACTGTTACTGAGGCAGTTTTCTCTACTGAGGTTATGCTGTTCAGGCCTTTATTCATGTTAAATAAAATAATGTCTGATGGCTCAGTAAACGTATGGCTTCTTACACAATGATCTTTCTGAAATTCACCCTGTGTCTTTGTGGTCTGCTACTTTTTATGAACAAAATGTTCAACTTTCCAACTCATCTGAACTTGTTGAATTTATAAAATAAGCTTATATAGACTGTATTTGTATAGAGTTTTGCTATATTTACCAAAGCTGTGGTTTATGTTGCATTTATGAAATCCAAGAACTACATTTAAGAAGCATAGAGACCATTTTTTACTACTTTTTGCCATTTTAGTCTTCCTTTCTTGAAATTTAGTTGCTTGAGGTTTATCTCTTTGTTGCTTTTTTGCTGATTTTTCTCACTGTTTTGCTCCTGCGTCATCGCTGTTTCACTGTTATGTAACTGCTTGTATCAAATTTGTAGCTGTTGCTGACTAAAAATGCTTTTGTATGGCTTTGTTGGTAAAGATCCATGATGTGCCACACTCCCTTTCTAATACATCCTTGAGCCTTGATTACTAGGCCAAGAAATAAAGCCTGACAGCCATATGAGACTCGAGCTAAGAAATATCTCAAAAATGGTGAAAAACCTCACTTCCAAACAAATACTTAATGACCATCCCCATGAACTACAAATACGGAACAGCAATTTAATGAACTGAAAAATATCTTTACTTGAATGCCATAAGAAAGCTTTTCCAGATAGAAAAGAGGTGTCAAGGTCCAGCGATGGAATGTTTTGGAGCGTGGAGCAAAGTGGCTGAAGACTTTTATGGTGGCCATGTGGGCCGGAAGGCCCGGGCAGCTGAGAGAGGAGGCAGATCTGAGAGTCCAGCTGAGTGAGCTGATGTGGAGGAAGCCAGTGAGGCTATAAATGTGTCAAGAACTGAATGAGTTCTTCAACGATGAAATATTATCAGATGATAACCTCCGATATTGGGAGCATGTCCTTCACTCTGCGGCCAACTGTTGCTCACTTCGGAGGGTCGTCTTCCCACATTGACTGTTCCACCTTGTTCTCTAAATATATCAGTGTCTATGCTGATGTGTCCTTGAGCAAGACGCTGATTCCATACATGTACTGAATATTTTAAAGATCGCTGAACATCTCATGTGGTCATTTTCCACAACATTATGTCGTGTGTTTTCTTATAATACACCTATCCCTATGGCGTTTCCTAACTGATGTCATGTCACACATCATTGTAAAGAGATTCGATTCTTAAAAAAATCAATTAAATAAAATTGTCAAGGCTGATTCACATCAAAATAGTCCAGTTTTCAATTTTTCCCCAAAACACCAAAGGAGGCAACAGATAGTGTGAAGTCAGCGTGTGTGTGTGTGTGTGTGTGTGTGTGTGTGTGTGTGTGTGTGTGTGGGAAGGCTGCCACATATACTGAAACCCCAGGCCATCACCAGACCGTGTCTAATGAGAATTAACCAGCGTATTAAAACATGGCCCAGTCGTCCCTCGGCCCTGCTCCGTCACAGCAGTTGGAAACTTCCTACATTTGGCTGCTATACAACCTCAAGTAGTATGTCCCAGCTGAAGATGGAGAAAACTTGTAGTTTTGCTAAAAAATTTAAATAAAAAAAGCTTTAAAGACGGTGGCAGGAAATAGTGAGTCGTATTGACGTCCATTATTGTCTTTTAACATTTGATTAATCTATAACATCAAGACCTTTGTGTTCCTTTGCCTCTGAAGTCCCCCAACTGCCCCCGGAGAATCTCCCCAAGGCAGCCCACTGCTGCAGTGCGTCAATAATGAAACAACAACAATAAAGCAAAGAACTCAATCACCACAATAAGAGCTACAAACCAGAAATATTTTGAATCCTTTTTCAGGGACGCTGGTGGTCTCAGGTGGTCTGGACGTGAATTCTACAAATGGGGGCCAGTGGACAGAAGACCTGGTCTCTCATGAGGCTGATTAGGTGTTGGAGATGTGGAGATAAGATGGGAGCATGGAGGAGCGTTTCCACGCGCCCATCTTATCTGGTGGGCGATCCTTGAAATGCCCAAAAGAAGTGATTAGCAGCAGTGAAACCTGGAGGAGATAAAGGCAGATATATGTATACTGTAACTTCCTGCTGGGAAGAAGGAAGGAGCAGAGAAGCTGGGAGATCTCAGACTGTGGCGTAGCAGTCAGGTGAGGTGGATTTTCTTCAAAAATATTTGCATTGATGTTCTGTTGAAGAAGTGTGCAGTCCGAGGAGATGAACTCCTGAGAACTGTGTAGAAGAACTGCTCGGAGGAACCTTGACCTTTGAACGGTTTTGGAGAAGCATGGAGTGCGTGCATCTTTCAGATTTGGGAGAATGCCCTTTGGTGGTCACGGGAGGCTTGCTTCTGCACAGTGAGATTTCCACTCAAGTGTGGAGTGTAGGTCCTGCTGCTTTCAGCTTCTGCAGGTCACTCTTGTACCAGAAGGCAGAGTGGGAAAACCTACTGGTCTGGTTCTGACCAGGCCACGGAGGTCCAGAGTTTTAGTGGAGAGGTCCACTGACTCACTGGCTGTTGAGGGAATTGCAGAAATGTTCCATTCGAGAACAACTGTTCAGCATGATTATGGGATTGAAGTTTGTCATGATCCTGAGTGAGATCTGACTTTTCCTCTGGTGATGTGGGTAAAAGTGGCCGTTCAGAAGAGACTTGTGGTCAGAAACATCCAGGTGTACACTTATTGGTAAATTACGTGATGATCTGTTCCAGTGACAACTGGAGGCCTGCATGATCCAGAGTCAGGAGAACAACATCTCATGCAAACAGTGGAGACACCAGCTTCTAAACTACAACTTGAAGTAGCAGGTCTTCAGGTGAAACTGCAGCTCAGGAAGTTTGTCATCTTCTTGTAGCAGAACTCCTTTCGAGCCTCACAAGCACGATTCTGTCTGTAGCTGAATTCTGAGGAGAACTCCGAGCAGACATCTTCATGAGATGACCGGGGACGTTCAGAGCTCTGGGTGCTAAGGCGAGCATCCAGGTGATCTGTGAGAATGAACCGCAGCAGGGAAGCTGCAGAGGCTGGATGAGAGGAAAACTTCTCTGCCGGTTTTGGTCTCGGAGCAGCTGCTCCTACATTTCATATTTTCCTCTGACACACTCGTTATGTGGAACAGCTTGAAACATTTCATGAGAGCCTGAAGTGGATGCATTTGTTCCCTTCAGAGACAAAGCACAAGCGGTGGCCGTTTCTCATCGACTTTCCCGTATTCAGTGCAGACGCTCAGCCTGTCAGCACGATGATAACAGACATCTGCGACTCTGGGCTCAGTTAACACTCGATTGCAAGTTTACACACCAAATACCTTGTCATTGATTTAGTCTCCATATCTTTGTTATATTAACTTTCGTTATAGAGCACTTGTCGAAACACTCTTACGCATGGTTTTATGAGGCAATAAATGGACTGAGCCAGAAAGACCAGGGGAAATATGTGCTTCATTTATGCTGCTCATCACCCGGGGAATAGAAAACTGCCTCGATTAGTAATGTGGGAGCAGAAAATGGTTTGATGTTCTTGTTGATCTTGTTGATCATTTCTGTGCAGAAAACCTCCACACAGACCAGAATAACTGTGATTCTGTCAGCAAGTCAGATTTTTTTTTCTTTTCAATTCTTTTTTTCTTGGTATCTTCAGGGTTCACAACATTCTCCACATAACATTTTGTCTTTACATTACAGTTCAGTCTCCACAAAACATCCAAACCCATATAAATAGTACAGAGATGAATGATTGGTCCTTCCACCATACTATAATACACACTCTAACTAAAATCTTACCACTAAATAACTACTGTCCTGAGAACAGGAAAACATGAGTGCACCTTGGTGTTATTAAAAAAAAAAAAAAAAAAAAAAAAAAAGGGAAAATCTTTGATTATGAAGTGAACCTGGCAAGGACATGAAAAAAGAACCATACTCTTTAACATTTCACAAACGATGGCCTCACTGGTTTAACAAACCTGATCCATCTTTCTCATCTTTTCAAGAAAACATTTTGTTGTAATGTGTAATGTAATTCTTTCCGTCTTAAAAATATCATATATGATATCAATCCACTCATCCACTGTTGGTTTTCCTACTTTCATCCACTTTCTTGTAATGGCCTTCCTGCTGGCAGCATTAAGTATCTGAAATAGATATTGATCCTTAGAGGAGACGTTATCAGGTGGCAGAGCCCCGAGACACAGAGAAGCAAACGCAAATGGAATGTCTGTCAAAAATATGCTCTGAATAACTTTATAAACCTCCTGCCAAACAGGCAACAATACTGTACAGGACCAGAATATGTGGAAACGATTTGCCTCTTGGCATCCGCATCGTCTCCAACATGGAGATGAGTTGGTGTAATGTTTTTTTGCTCTGGTGTATTTAAAAATCTAATGAGGCTTTTCCAGCAAAACTCTCCCCATTGTCTTGAATTTGACGTTTTCCATTGTATTCTACACAACTGTTCCCAATCTTCTGCAGTCAGCACCAAGTTCCCTTCCCATTCCCATTTCGGTTTAACATTCAATGAGCTGCATTTCTTTTGTTGAAGGCCCCGATAAAGTTTTGAGATGTTTTTTTTTTGGTTTGGGCCTGAAGCATAAGCCTCTATAAACACTTTTAATAAAATATTGTCCCATTGGTGTTGTGTGACTTTCTTTTTAATTTGCTCAATATAATGATGAGCCTGTAGAAATTTAAAGAAATCATCATTATTCAAATTGTATTGTAAGACTCTTTGGTGCGGCGGCTGTGGCTCGGCTGGTACAATGGTAGTCTCTCGATTGGAAGGTTGCAAGTTTGATTGCACATCTGCCTCTGTTCAGATGCAGTGTCCCTGAGCAAGACACTGCTTCCAGTGGGTGGACTGAGCATCCTGCGCGGCAGCTGCCTCCTTTGACTGTGATTAATGATGTAAAGTGCATTTGGGACAGCTCACGTCATAGAAAAACACTATATAAGTGAAATCCATTCACCACTTTTAAACATATCTCTGAAACGTCCAAGCAAAGGGTTCAATGCGTCTTCGTCTTGGCTTTTACATGAACAAGATAAACACATTGAGCTGTTTTTGTTTGTTCCCTTCATCTACTTGATTTTCAGTTTTATTGTCTTGTTTCTCACAATATCTTTTGCAAATGATCCTGAGTCATCTGGTTTTGTACAAGAGTTTGGGGTTTTACGACTAACACTTAATCCATAAGTGTACTTATAGTTCTAACATTCTAATCTGTTTGAAGCCACATGGAGCCACACGGTGGTGCAGTGGTAGGTAGTGGGTTCAAATACCGGCCAGAGTCCAAACATACATACAAACAAACATGTGAGGTCAGCAACCCGCGTGTGGGCACCAGCCTATATGACATCATGAAAGGCAGAACTCCCAGGTGCTGACGGAACAGGAAATGGATTCTCTGGCTCTGCCCCGCCTCCTGGCAGCTGGCTGACAGCTGATGACATCTCAGCTTTCATGTAATCATCCATTTGACTTCAAAGTGAAAGTTGGGGAATCCCGTTCCACATCCACACTCATGCTTTTATTAAGTTCTTTTCCCAGAGGCAAGTTGCAAGATGATCATAGCTGTCATTTCCTCCCTTTTTTTTTTTATCCTAAATAATCTTTAGAAGTTAAACAGAAATAAAGGGATTTTCAAGAAAGGCGTGTTTTGTGTCATTATGGACACATTAGCTGAAACCTGAGAAACCTGAAAACAAGCCAGCCTGCGTGGATAAAGGAGAGGATTGGTCTGAAACCAGCAGAGCAGAAAGCAAAAAAAAGGTTTCACAGTCTCAGAGTTACATTCAATCAAAACAATAAAGTTAAACAGGAGCTTCTTTATCACACCAATAAATACGTGGATGGACATTTATGGATCTATAAAACCCAGAACGTAACATCTGCTAGTTATTTTCACACCAGTTTCAGTATTTTAATCACGGTAACAAGGAAATCTCTCACAACCTCTGACCCTTGTTGTGTTTTAGCACGAGCTAGTAAAGCACTCAGCTCGTGTATTTCATGTACTTCATGTAAGTCAGCATGTAATTCATCTTCAGTTCAACCTAGAACAGTGGTGACCCACCTGCTCCGGGAGGGTCCCTGTCCTGCATGCTTGTTTTAGGCAGCGTTTACAGTAGTGATGCACCGATATCACTTTTTCAAAGGACAAGTACAAGTACGAGCACTTTCAGCTACTTGCAGATATCGAGTACAAATTCAAGTACTTATTAAATGCTGTAAAGCCTAATTTATACTCCATGTGCAATCGATACACAAAGGCAATGCATCGCTGTTAACCACCTGCACACAGACTCTACGTAGATACTACCTGCACCTCCAACAGCCTTGATCTATGCGTTCGGTGGCGAGAATCACAAAACACTGTCAATTAACTTAGCACAATAATAGTCCCTCAAAAAGGTCTGCTTCTTCACACAAATCAGTGTTAAAATTTGTTTTCAAATGAAACTGGAAGTAAAAGCCTGCAGTGAACATCTGACTAACTTCTTGACTGATACTCGAAAGCAGAACTACGATAAGAATCTGGCCCCTACATTTCAGCCCTCTCCACATGAACCAAAAAGATACCTTTTCTCCCCATCGTTCTCAAAAAGTTTCCCGTCCACAAAACATCTGCAAACATCTGCGTCCACACGACACCATGAAAACTACAAACGACTCAAAACAATGTAGTACATATGCCGGGCCTATAGGTGGTGCTGTAATGCTAAAAACATAGAAACCGTCAAATCTGACATCTTGCATTATTAAACTAAATATCATCAGCAGCTTCTGTAGCTCGACCTGGAGCAGGTAGTCCACCAATGTGGCTTTTAAATGACATGGTGAAGCGTGTCGGGGGGGGGTTATCCAGTTGAGGGTTAGGGTTTCACATTTCACATTTACACGACAGCGTTATGACAGAAAATGTGTCTTTCCGTGAAGATGGCAGAGACACTAAAAATGATGTAGTTATCATGTTGGGCCACTAGTTGGTGCTGTTGTTTGGTTATATAGTGAAACCACACACACATGCACCAGAGAACAATCTGCTCTGAACATTAACACTGGGAGAACACGGACATTCTAGTGGACAGTTGGATCGTTATTATGGTGACTGTCAAAATAAAACTACCAACTCCCAGGAGAATATGGACTGGGAGTCATGACACTCTGGAGGAAACATTGTTCTTATTGTCCAGCTATGTGGAGCGAATGTGCAGTGTCAGCGTTTCCACGCCGATGTAGTTGGAGCTTTTTCATAATGTTACATTTTCAGTGACTCTGAGCGCCACTGTCGTGAGAATGAACCCCAAAATGCTACGACGGATTTCAGTTTTTGCTTAAAACATTTGTTGTGTAAATGAGGCCTCAGTTGAGCATTGAATTCCTGTCCAGGGTTGGCAGTTCGATTCCTCACCTCGTCCCATCCATACGTCAGACTTTCTCTGGGCAATACACTATACTCCGGGTTGCTCCGATTGGTGTGTGAACACTGTTTGAATGGGTGAGTGTGACACTTTGAGGCTGCTAAAGCTGGGAAATGCTCCAGATGAGGAAAGTTCCTTTTGAAAGATGAAAAGGTTCCCACGAAACACAAATTAACTCAGAGTATCCTTGAACTCCAGAACAATCCGGCAGACAGACAGAAAGAGAAAATTCTTCACCTAATTTATGCTTCTATTCCTACAAACTACTGGCATTTCCACAGATAGAAACACATAGATATCAATGACTTACATTTTCAGTCTTATGTTTATAAGAGTTCTAGAAGAGACTTTAAAACTCTTCATCCACAGACACGCAGAGGCCCGATACCTGACAGCGCTGCCGCACCTACGTACAGCTGCAAGGCTCTGAATGGAAAATCTGTTTAACAGAGCGATTCAGGAAGGCTCACTTGTAATGATTCACAGTTTACACGTACAAGGTTTTGAAGGCACTTTGTCGTCTTTCTTTTGACAGGAGACAAACAAGTGGTGGATCTTTTTTGTAAGCATGTAATCTGAGGTCAGCGTAGAGCTGCATAACCTAAGACGCACTGTTCTCCTCTCGTTGACTGATATCCCAGATGCTTTGTCAGAACTGTAGCTGGACCATCTGCGAGCTAAACTATAGTATTGCACATCTTTGATGCTGATGAGGGACACAGAGTGATGCCAGAAGGCTGGACTGCAGAGGGGAAATTCAGGCCAGTGTCTTCTGTTTCACCATATTCACTCATATCCAGCCTCACTGCTGTGTTTAGAAGGTAGTCTCAGTGTGGGGGATGTCACTGCTTTGCTGGCACTTTACTTGCACAGGTATTCACAGTGACCACTCAGCAACTGTGTCGACCACGCCCATGAAGGAAACTGAAAACAAGCCAAAAATCATTTAATCCCCATGAATCACAAAGTCAATATAAAGATGAAAAGTAGTGCAACTCAATTTGAATTCTATAGTTCTAAGTCGAACTTGGTTGTCAGGATGGTCGTGGCTCTGCGCTAGATTCGGCCGTCCAACCCTCTGGTTGTTGGTGGTTCAAATCCCACTCCGTCATAGTCGTTTTGTCCTTTACCGTTGTGCACTTTACCCACATTGCCTCATAGTCGGAGGGGTCGTTGGCACAAAATGGCAGCCACGCCTCGGTCAGCATGCTCCAGGGCAGCTGTGACTACAATGTAGCTTAGCACCTGAATAATGGTCCCTGTATGCACTTCGAGTCAGCTTGAAAAAAGCGCTATATAAATCCAAGCCATTATTATTTCCAGACACTTTTACAGAGAAAATCCAACAAGTCCATATGAGCAAGTAGAGGAGACGGTGGGAATGAAAAACTACCTTAAACAGAGAGAAACCTGCAGACCCAGACTCAGAGGAGGAGACCTTCTGCTAAACCAGACTTAAAATACTCAAATATAACTGGAATTATAATTCCATTTGTTTTAACAAGAACAATTATATTATATAATGTGTTTTTTAATCATCTGTTACTTCCACACAGTAGGTATATTTCTCAAACCAACAGAATTGTAGAGTCGATTGATATTTGAGATCTCCTGCATAAAAATGCCTGAAGGGACAAAAACAGTAGAGCTTGCATGGACAGACTGTCTCCGTCTAGGACAACGGTTCCCAAACTTTAAGAGACTCAGAGAAATGTACTAACCCTCTCTCTGCCTCCAGAAGTGAAGCCAAACACAATGGTTAAATCCCAGGGTGCAACTGGATTGTTGAAACGGTCTTGAATCAAGTTTCCATTCAACACTTTGGTTTTTTTAGCCTAAACAAGCAAATTAGTTGCTTAACTTTAAGCCATATGCAGCTGTCAATGTTTTTCACATCAGCTAAAAAGACAGTGATGAATGTAGGATTAAAGTATCGAGGGGTATTTATAGTGTTCACTTTGTCACTTTTGCATTGTTTCAAAATCACAAGGTTTCTGTCTGCATCACACCGGCCTGCCGTAGTTTAGTATCTAACCAAAGCTGACACAGAGGGGCATCGTCTTTTAAGCTCTGCTGGGATCTCTGTATAATCTGAGCTTTACACAAAATACAGAGGAACCTGAAAGCTTACTGACAGCTCTGCTTCTTTCTAAATGACAATATGTACATGTTTGTATGATTCAAAAAATCTAAAAGTATCGACAGAATGTGAAGTAACACCGATAACCTAAAAGAGTTTCACATAACAATGAAATGAACCAGCCAGTAAAGGAGATGTAATTAAAGTGAGTTTCAGCAGACAGAAAGAAGGAAACAGTCTTTGCCTGCATGAACGTCCTAGACAAACAGTTGAGCAGCAGTGAAGTTGAAACTGCCTAAGTTCCGTCATCTTTTGTGCTTCATTTTTATTTCAGTTACATTTTATTTCTGTGGCTCCAAATACAACACAGTCAATTTAAGACACTTTTACAGATAAACACCAACAATTCCACATGAGGTAGTAGAGGAGTCGGTGGCAATGAAAGAAGAAGACACCTGCAGAACCAGACTCAGAAGTGGTCACTTACTATGTTCTATAACAGAACTTTAATGAAGATAATTGATACTGACACCCATTTTCCACAGAAAGTAAAAGAAAAAGAAATTGTGACAAAGCATCCTGTCCAGATTCCCCCCCCACCCCACCCCCACCCCCACCCCCACACACACTTTGAAAACTTCTGGTCCAAACCATTCTCCATCAGTTGAACTTGTCATATATTCCATTCATTGATGCCGTTATAAAGAGCATTACGATGACTCAGTCACAAGCATGCCTGTGGCGGTGTGAAGTCACTCTAGTCTGTCAGAACTGCTCAATGGAACAGTGGAAACAACACATAATACCTTATACACTGCATCTTTAAAGCACTCATCATCCACAAGCGTCTCTATCAGCTAAACGTTGAGTCCATGATTGAAATGTTTGTGCATGGCTGCAGAGCGGTTCGTGCTGCATGCCGCTGGCCTCCACTGAAGTCTGTTTCTGCCCACATGGAAGCAAAGATCACACAGGCTGCAGAGGACGAGACGTGAGTGACATGCAAACAGATGCCTGCCACTGTGGCGACCACGACCACAGCTAAAAATAGTCCTGGAAGGACAAACACGTCAGAATTCTCCCCAAAACGTCCCACAGATACACGCAGGGAGGAAATTACAAGGTCGGAGATGAGGAGCAGATACTGGAGAGGAGCGGCATCCGAGCCAAACCTTCTGGAGGCCTCGGTGGAAAAAGCTGTGCCACATGACAGGCGAGTAAACAAAGAAACTGAAGCAGTGAGACGAGGAGAAAGCAGCACGAACGCTAGCATATTGCCGAGGTTACAGCTTGAGCGTCTCGGGCTTCATGCAAGTGTTTGACGTTTGAGTAAATAGGCCCCACGTCTGATTAGAAACAGAATGCAACCGCTGTCCCGCCCGCTCGCTGAGCCCGCCTCCATTATCAGCTGCCACAGTCAGATGGGACTAAAAAGGGTCTAGTGGTGATGAGTGATGTCAGTGCCCAACATATCGAAGCCTCGGCCGCGGACCTTCAACACGAGCGTCTTACTGTGATCTGCAGCAGAAAGGGTCCGTTAAATCTGATATGTCACCATATTTGGTCATTTCTGCATCTGCTGAGGTTCAATCATTGTAAAGAACACATCATTTTTTTTTAGAACAGAAGGATTTCCTATTGTGTAGGAAACCTTCCCCATCAAGTCAGCCCCATTTACAGAATGTCTAAAGATAGAATGTTTCAAGATAAAATTGGAGTCATTTCTTCTGGTCGGGTTTATATTTTCCAACAGAAACAACAATTTTCCAATAATAACTTGACTGAAAGGTCATTTATTTCGGTCTCAAACGTGGAGGCGGCACACTGGTGTAGAGGTTAGCACTGTCACCACACCGCGAGACGGCCATTGGTTTGAATCCAAGTATGAAAATGTTTTCTCTTTGGCTCCAATTACACGACAACTAATGCAAAAAGAAAACTTACGTTGTGTTTTGTATGTTTGTTTAGACAAGAATGATAATTAAAAATAACCAGTGTTGTGTAACACAAATGTGAATGAGTACTGTGTGACCTTTATTTCTTAATTTTTCTCTGGTGCTAATGTATTCTCTTAGTCTTTTCAATTGCTCTCGTGCTGATCCCTGTGTATTTTGTTTCCTGAGGGTTTAATGAATTAATGACACATTTAATGAAGGTATTCCTTTTATTTCTTTGAAAAGCACTCAGAGTTTCATAGTGTTTGAATGGCACACTAAAAATACATGTTCCTTGCCTTGGAGCCACTGAAAATGCAACTTTTTGAAAATGTTCCAACTCCGCCTCCATAGAAATGAGGGAAAATACAACATTTTCAAAACAGTACTACTGCGCACCACTGCCATAGTCACTAGTAGTTGTGCATATGCTCAGTAGATGGACAATAAGAACAATGTTTCCTTATATTCCAAAGTTTTATGTGAAATATTTTCTCTTTCTGTCTGTCTGCTGGATTGTTCTGGAGTTTAAGGATATTCTGGGTTAATTTGTGATTCGTGGGAACCTTTTCATCTTTTTAAAGGAACTTTCCTTATCTGGAACATCTCACAACTTGAGCAGCCTCAAAGTGTCACATTCACCCATTCAAACAGTGTTCACACACCAATGGGAGCAACCTGGAGTACAGTGTACTGACCAAAGAAACTCTGACGTATGGAGAGGACGAGATGAGGAATCGAACTGCCAACGCTGGATAGGAAGTCGATGCTCAACCAACTGAGGCCTCACTTACACAACAAATGTTTTGAGCAAAAACTGAAATCCGTCGTAAGATTCTGGGGTTCATTTTCACGACAACGGTGCTCAGAGTCACGGAAAATGTAACATTATGAAAAAGCTCCAACTCTGTCTCCGTGGAAACAGTGACACTGTACATTCGAATTTTGCATAATATGACCCCTTTCATGTTGATTGCTTATTGTTCTCTGCTGCACATGCGTGTGGTTTCATTACAAAAACAAACTAGCACTGCACTCGGTAGAGTGCATACCATCGCTAGCATGTTAGCTCATATCAATGCAAACATCACTAATAGCATCGGCATGTGTGAAACACTGAGCTGGGGCACACAGATAAACCACTAAGCGAGTCAATGCGCTCACACCAGTGCTTCTGGATACTTGTTAAACTGAGATAGTCACTGCCATCTCCAGAGCAGATTTAGCAGTGTGCTAGCAGGCGGCTAACAGCAGCTTCCTTGCTGCAGCCCTGACTGACGTCACACCGAGGAGCTCCAGTGTGTCCACAACCGTAGGAAATATCTTACCTCTCCAGGAGCTGAAAACTACGTCGTGGAAACTTTTCCGAAACGAAAATGCAAAAAATACGTGTTTTCACCTGAAACGCCTTGCGAACGGGGCCTGGATGACTGTGGAGGAGAAGCTATTTTAGACACGATGAAGCATGTTGAGTAAGTTTCTATCCAAACAGAGGAGATGTGATCCTTCAGTGAATTTCAAGTATCCATTCAAGTGTCCTCGTTGATGAAACTCTAATCTCATATTGTTCCTCGTGTGGTTGGAAAAGTCCAGTTGGATGTTTCACTGACTGAAACGGAAGAAACGTTTCCTCTGAACGGAATGTAAGACGAGTGTAAACTGAGCTACGAAGGAGGAAAATCAAAAGAAAAAGAAATGCCATACCAGACAAACATGACACCCGGACAGAAGGTACTGATATGAAATGCTTTCCACCCTGAAGGTCTCTTCTGCAGGGCGGCAGTCTACCGGTATATGTCATCTATCCCTTCTTTAGACAAACGATGACTGAAGCTCGTCCAGGTTCTGTTGCATCAAACTAGGTCAGACTTTGTGATGGTGATTCAACAACCTCTTCATTCATGGATTATTTCACATTCAGCATATTTTAGCTTATCTTTTATTGATAATATTTAAAAAAAATTTGGGAGGGTTTTGTTTGATGTAATAAATAAAACTAGTCTAAATCAAATTGGAGACTGATTTAAAAATTCACGCTTGTGGAATTTAACAGATTATTTGTTTTAGTTTGGCAGCACGAAGCCCTTTTGATCTAAAAGGGTATAACATTTTTTTTATGTTTTTAAAATATGTAAGTCAGATTTTAAATAATTTATATATACAGTGTTGTGCCTGAATGAACACTCGTTTATGAACTCGTTCATATTTTAGGCGAACGTGAACTGAACGTTCTGTATTTCTGCCTGATGAGCGTTACCGTGAGCGGCGCTCATTCTGGCATTTGTGAACGGCGCTCTCGCAGTTCAATGTTGTTTAAGAGGGTGCCAGATTTTCGAGCCTTCCAGTCGGTAACCCGGCTAAAGCTCACCGTAAACGGGCCTTATCATCCATCCATCCATCCATCCATCCATCCATCCATCCATCCATCCATCCATCCATTTTCTCCCTCTTATCCGTTTCCAGGTCGTGGGGGTGGCAGTCTGAGCACCGTCACCCAGATCACCTTGCACCGATTAAGAACCTTTCCTGCAGGTGGTGAGCCCACGGGAAGCGGCCTTATCATGTAGGGGGAAAACAGCCAATCTGACAACAGCAGCCAACACAGAGTCGCACCACCGCATGCGTCATCAAAATGCGAAGCTTTTTTTTTTTTTTTTAATTGAACAAAAGTGCAGAATATATACATATAACAAAGCACTTGAATCTCATATGCAATGAACAATATAACCATATTTAAGTCAAAACCACAAGTTCAATCCTTATACAGAACAACAAAAGGGACACAAAAGCAACAACACACAAAAAAGGAAAAATATAAAATAAAATGAGTAATACATACATACATACATACATACATACATACATACATACATACATACATACATACATACATAGGGGCTTTGAAAGTTAAAAAATCAATGGTAAAGTAGAGTACAGATTTAAAAGGGGGCCCCAATTTGTTTGATTGTCCACTGTCCACATTTAAAACTAATCTTAAATCCCACTTTTATTCCTTGGCTTTTAACCATGTTTGAGACTCTGTCCCTGGATTTATTGTTGCCAATCTATTGTTTGTTCATTGTATTTCACTGTTTTTACTCTTTACTCTTTACTGTACTTTTTTATTTAGTCTTTTATTGGAAAGCACTTTGGCCTCAGCCACAACTGTTTTAAAGTGCTGTATAAATAAAGCTGACTTGACTTGACTTGATTAAGTTGACTTCAATTGTTTTATTTAGACGGTTTGCAATTTTCCCCAAATTAATACAAAATTCCCTCATTTTGAACTTCAACAATTCCCAAATGTAAGTTTCAATTGAATCATCTTTCATATTTTCAGATGTTAAAGTTCTAATCCTCTCACAAAAAGTCTCATAATTCAATACATTTGCATTGAATTTCCTATAGCCCCTGTTTCTGGGATTGAAGTTTGGAGGTTTGAGTGTCAGTTTAATTTCACCATGGTCAGTGAGAGGAGCTGCTGAGATGCTGCACTCAGACACACAAGATAACAAAGAGCAAGAAATTAACCAGAAATCTGTTCTTGACTGAATAGAACTGTTGGGTTTATGCCAAGTAAACTGTTTGGTTTCTGGAAAGTTGAAGCGCCAGAGATCTATTAAATTGAAATGGCTACATAAATTCGCAATAACAGGATTAGAAGAGTTTTTTTGATGACCTTTTGAGGGAAATCTATCAAGGCATTCGTTACCAACCATATTATAATCTCCACCAATAATTATATTTGCTGATAGAAATTAAATTTTGAGATCCTCAATAGCTCGGGAGAGATCTCCAATTAATTGTTTATTTTAGAGTAAGTTATTAAAGCCACAGACATTAACCAGGAAGTAATGGAGATCATCAACATTAACCACAGTAACAAGCCAATGTCCAGTGTTCCTAAAGTTTGAGGTTATTTGTTTTCCAGGAGAATTACAAAACAGAGTTGCTAAGCCAGCAGATTTGTTAGAGCCACAGTCGAAAATGATTTTGTCGCCCTCTTGGTTTTTCCAAAATTTCTCGTCTGCTATTGAGTGAGTTTCTTGTAAAAAAAAAAATAGAATCAGCTTTTTTCCCCTTACAAAAAAGAAAGGTTGCTTTTCTTTGAACACGGTCTCTGAAGCCCCTGATATTGAGTGACATACAACAAAAAGGAACATTCATCAGAAAACAACAAGATGACTACAACTAGAAAAGAGAAAGAATATGGAACCTATGGAGTAAACGATTTTCACGGTAAAATGTAACATCCCGTTAAATTCTGTAACGATGAACCATCTACAACTTTAGAACTGTCACAACGAAGTAAATCTTTAATGAGTTAAGTTTTCGTTAACAGCTGAACCTCAAACCTCAGATGTTTAGGAAATACGTTTTCCGTCACTGTATCCATCACCGCCTCTGTAGTAAGCCCTCCGTCCTTCAGCTCTGGCTTCTTGTATCTTAGGCCCCAGCGCTGCTCAAGGAACCCTCCCTGCCTGCACAACCCCCCCCCCCCCCCCCCCCCCCCCCACACACACACACACACACACACTCCCATCCCATTCTATTAGTAATATGTTTTAGTTTTTTTCTGATTGTTTTTTTTTTTCTGTTTGTTTTAGTTTTTTGTTGTGTTTTGGGGTTGCTTATTGTCTTTGCGTGTGTGTGGTTGTACATGTAATGTAAAGTTTGCATTTGTGATGCTTGAACGTCACAATCCATAAAACTGAAAATTCAATAAAAATATTTGAAATACAAAATGACATGGTTCTACTGGAAATACTTATGGATTATAAAATGTATTTAACAACAACTTACATTCAAAATCTGGAGCACGTCGTGGAGGATTTGACCCTCGTGGGTGTCCATTTCCGGAAGTAACGGAAGAAACGTCAGGGGGCTTGCAGCTTTAATTTAAGTTAGAATTTGTTTGTAGAACCTGCCCCGTATATTTTCCTTTGCACCTTAAGGACTACTGTCCGTTTTTTTTGTTTTGTTTTAATAATTCCTCATTCAAAAAGATCATTCAAGCAACAAGTTTTTCCTCATGTTTCTGAGAATATACTGTCGGGGTGGGGGGCTGCTATATATATATACATATATATATATATATATATATATATATATATATATATATATATATATATATATATAGACCCATTGGTAGGCCGCCACATTGCACAGCGCTCGGGGGGGGGAGCTGAGGGTCTCGCTTCGGTGCATGGTTTTTGGACTGTGGGGGAAACCAGAGTCCCCGGAGGAAACACACACACACACACACACACACACACACACACACACACACACACACACACACACACACACACACACACTCACACACGCCTTGCCGTGAGGCGAAAGCGATAACCGGAACTGCTCCACCGTGCGACCCTAAAGGTTGGATTAATAACAAGGATTGGTTAATAGGAAAACATCATTGAATTATTTTGATGAATTGATTTATTTGTGGCTCGAGTTTTGTTGTCTGACATTGAGCTGGACATTGGTTTATGATCTCGACTGGAATAACCAGATCCTCGCTGGCTGAGCCTGAGAGGACGTGGGGACAATGTGTGCAGTGTACCTGCACACTGACACGCTTCACAATGAACTCATTTGGCCATTTTCCACACGAGGACAATATAAATGTTTCAGACAAAAGGACAAAGAGTTGAATCATTGTCTGAACACCACATTTAACAGTTCTTCACGTGCACACAATGAATCCGACATAATACCAAACACAGAAATGTTGTTTACAGTAACGTGCGGGTCATGCAGATCCCGCCATGGACAAAATCATGCTAAAGAGTTCTGAAAGCCTTCTTGAGAATGAGTGCTTTGTCGTGTTGTGTTATCCTGTGTGGGTACATTTGTGCAGTCTGCTAATTGTGAGATAGCATCAACTTGTCAACGTGTTTCTAAACTCTGGTTCTTCTCACGTCTCGTTCCCAGGACAGAAGGTCCGGGCCTCGTTCTCGTCCCAGTGTGGTCTCCTAATCCTGCACTGCACTTCTATCCATGGCCAGAAACCCAAACTGCTTATATTTCCAGCTGCAACAAGATATGTTGGATAGCTTTTGGAAACACCAGGCAGGGCTGACAGGCCGAGGCGCTCTACAGTCCCGGGGCAGAGACGCTCTGAGAAACCAAGAGGCTGCTGAGGGCTCTGGACAGTTGGTTTAACGTGCTGTAAATAAAGCACATCGTCCGTCAACGTGTTGCCACGAGCTGTGGTGTGCTGAGGTGTCACGCCATTCAGATTTGATGAAAAAACATGTGTAACCACCAAGAACACTACAAACTGTATTTCCACTGGGGGAGGAAACGAGGCGTCCGTGCTGAGAGAAACAGATTAACGGTGGAAGAGAAGCAGGATTGGGAGCGTCCTGCGCTGCACTTCCATCCAACAGAGGGAAAGAACTACACCGGCTCCATGGGAAAAGCCTCAAACGCATCAATCTGTCATGGACCTGCATGGAAACAAAGAGTATTGTGGTATTTGTGACGATCAGAAACATGGTCGCTGAGTCTCTTACCAACATGATTCAGAGTGCACAGCAGCCCAACACTTTTCACTGGAAATCATCAACACTTTGAGTGACTGATTCAAATGTAATTCCTCCTCATAGGCATGGACTGGGGACTCAGCTCCCGCAGGCCATCGACCATTACAATATGACCACTGACCCACTGAGGCAGGGACTCCACCAAGACCTCTGCCGGGGCCTGTACTACGACCCGTGATAAGCAGATCCAGGATATCTCTGTTTCCTGGGTTGAGTCATCCAGACATAGGCGATCCTGATCAGCATTAAAGATCAGTGTGCGTTCACATGAAAGGGGCGGAGTTTGCAGCATCTGACCAATCACACACATGGAGAAACCCCTCAGAGCAGTTTACAGATTACTGAAGGATCAATTATTCTCTCAGAATATGAAGAATTAGAACACATCCACCAGACTAAAAGCAACACTGTTGATGGGTCCAAAGCCAGAACATTCCTGACTTGTTAACATGTGACTTGGTGAGATTATATGATATTAATTCATTATACAATATAAACATTTCGCTTTATTACAGCAGAAACGTGTTGGGCTGAACTTCCTCACCGCTCTTCTTTTAGTTTATATTTTCCATTTAGTTGTTTTGAGGCTGAGTTTCCTCTGTGTGAGTGTGTTTTGTGTTTCAATATTAATTCATCACTCTGACGGCATTAGTCGGCATGATCTGCACTCCATAAATCCAATCACTATCATTCAAGAATCGGCAGGTCATTTTCCAAGAGATCTGATTGGTCGGGAGGCGGAGCTTTAAACTCACCGTGATCTAATCCAGAACATAACCTGCTCCGGAGCAGGTTAGACATTCAGAGTAAGTTACCACGGTGATTTATCCCAGTAAGAAGTGAACGGGTGTCATTGTACAGAAAAGCCAGGATTAATCCTTGAAGTTATCTCAACAAGGGAAAATCCAGTGTCGTAGTACAGGCCTTTGAGATGTTACCTAAGAATCCTTCACGTTTTGGAAGTGGTAAGATTGGGCCTCCTTGGATGGACGAGTTTAAAATCACATGTAGACAAGATGTTCAAGTGAAAACGCAAAACGTCTGTTGCCTTTTGGGGGTTTGTTTACACAACAACAGTCATCTGAGCCACTGAAATCGCAACTTTTTTCAAATTGCTCCCAAGGTGGAGCTATTTGAGAATGCTAAGTCCATCTCCATGGAAACGGGGGGGGAAATGCTACTTTTCTGAATGGCCGCTCCTGCTCCTGGTCACCACGGCCATAGTAACTAGTAGTTTTGCACATGCCCAGTAGATCAAGAATAAGAACAAAGTTTCCCCCAGAGTCTCATGACTCTCAGTCCATATTCTCCTGGACTTGGTAGTTTTATTTTGACAGTCACTGTAATAACAGTCCAATGTGGTCATCTGTCCACTAGAATGTCTGTGTTCTCTCATTGTTAATGTTTAGAGCAGATTGTTCTCCGCTGCATGTGTGTGTGTGTGGTTTCATTACAAAAACAGTGCCAGCTCATGGCCTCGCATGCTAACTACATCATTTTCGGTGTTTCTGCTGTTGCTGTGTAAACGGACATTGTTCAAAACGTTGCCATGAAAACATGAAACTCTTCTGAAACTGAGAAACTGAGATAATCCATATTGGCAGATCATCTTATGTCTGATTAATGAACTCCACGAGCATCAATAAATACAACGGGATTTCACTGTAAAGGAGATGAAATGATCGCTATGAAATAAATATCATAGATTTTCTGATTACAAGGGCTCAGTTCATCCGACACGGTGAGCGCAGTCTGAGGACTGAAGTGACTGAAGCAGGTATCCTTCTGCCCTGGGGATTGTTCTGGACTGATGAAGGTGATGCTTTCTTTGGCTCACACGCCGTGCGCTGTCAGAGGAGCTGGCAGGGGAAGTGACACGCGTTATTACGTTACTGAGCTCCGAGGAGACGGAATATCTGTGTGGAGGTGCTGAGCTCCTCATTCCTGCAACCTGCCCAGGTGTTTTCAGCCAAACGACCATCTGTTCACACACACACACACACACACACACACACACACACACACACACACACACACACACACACACACACACACACACACACACACACACACACACACACACACACACACACATTTTAACAATGCAACCTGTTGCTTTTACACGTCCCTGGTAATTATCCTGCTTGTAAATGCAGAATCTTTGGCTGGCAGCGTGTTGCCTTTAAATGCTGTCAGAAACTCCACGCATTTGTTCGTTTTAGTCCTTTTGACAGAACCCTTTCCAATAGGCAACTTTTAGAAAACTCACATTTAGAACAAAGCATTTATAAAAATGTGTGAGGCCTGTTTTTCTCTTGAGAAAAGCTCTGGATTTCTTTCTCTTGTCCTCGTTCTGGCATCGCACGGCCGTATTGGTTTTTTTTTTACACTCTGTGATGAAAGCATAATGTTATTTGCAAGTCTGTGAAAGATTTGCTGACAGTTTCACAATTTGGAGGCCTAATGCGTCCTGACGTCCTTCAGTAAATCGGTTATCATCATGTCAGAGATGAATTCTGAAAACTTGAACTTTATTCAGAAAATCTCAGACACACCAGTGAAGATGATCGTGGTTATTTCTGATCCTGATGGTTCAGTTCTGTTTTGCTCCTCATAGACTTTGACCCAGAACGGATCCTGAATTTTCTCTTGGTACAGTTTACTGCAGGTAACTGTTTTTTTTTCTGTCCCCTCAGCTTTTGTATCCGATATGTGTTTGTCATTATGATGCTTTTTTGTTGAAGTCCAGTTGCTTTAAACAATTGATAATAAACATCTTGAATCAATAAACCTCTGTCGGGCATGAAGGTATCCTTCTTACTCTCTCTGCTCATCCTGTTTGAAATTGTTTTGTCTCCTTCTCTTCTAGATAGTCTTTTTTAAATATCGTGCACCTTGTGTTGACATGCTGCATTGTAATTTGACACCTTCCTCATTGCTGTTACTGGAATGTGCTTCATTCTGGGACAAACTGAAATCCCACTGAGCATCAAAGTTCTTCGCAGCCGGACTGAGACCTGCTTTACACAGCGATGTTTTCAAGTTAAAAAACAAAAGCTCCCATAGCATATTGGGTTTCCATGACAACGTGCATGTGTGTGGTTTCATTACAAAAACAAGAGCACTCAGAGATTTATGAGCTCCACCAAGGGTCGACATGGACACAGGAAAATGACATATATTCCACATCCAGATCAACTGCCTTAATTCTTTTAGTTAGTTTGATGATCACCTGATTTTATTTCATAATTTGAAGGAACACAACATAAGACAATATTTTGCAAAATGAAAATCTTTTTTTTGTAACAATTATTTTGATCTGAATCACCAACAAAATTTGATCAAAATGCTCCTGAGGACCAGTTTCTATAAAGATCTGCTCATTAGTTTTTGAGATATCTTGTTAACAAACAGACAAAATACACAAATAAACGCGGATGATTTTATAACCTCCTTGGCAGAGGTAGAAAACATCATCGCCAACTCGTAGCCCAACATGCTAACGACATCATTTTCAGTGTTTCTGTGGAAACAGACACAGTTTTTGAAATGTTTCTGTGGAAACGTGAGACTTTTCTGAAACCAAAATGCACAGATGATGCGTTTTCATTTGAAACTTTTCCATGTACAAGGGACTTGAAGCCAAATAGAAATGATAATTTGACATGATTTGACCACAAACACTGAACATTGTCCCTGAACGGAGTGTGAGTGACAAGACTAAGAAACGTAGAGGAAACAATGCGAAATGAAGTCAGGTCAGAAAAGATTTTGGACCCGTTTCAATTCAACATTTACTTGATTATTGTCATTCAGACTAAAAAAAAAATGTTTTAGCTGTCATTTACTTACCTTAGATAAATGAACCAATCAATCAAAATGAGAAAGTTTAAGAAAGCAGTTTGTTATGTTGCTTCTTCATATCTTTCTTTGTGTGCAGAGGAAATAGTCTGAGGCGACAAAAGTTTCTGAAAATATCCTTCTCTAGTCTTGTTAATGAAAGCTTACAAATCTTTAGCACATAGTTAAATGGAAGCACTTAACCTCCTAACAAGCGTGTCCTCTTGCTGTTTTAGGTTTAAGTTAGGTGGACCTTTGAAGGTGTGTTATATTTTAGATTCATGGGCTCACGTTGGCTCATCACAGGGTCCACATTCCCCTGTGGGACAATAGTAAAGAAAACACTTTGTTTAATTTATACAATAAGAGGAAGTGTTGCTTCTAATTCATTCACAATTGATTGCAGAGTGTTAGAGAGAGTGGAGCTCAGACATCAGTGATGCTGTTGTTATAAAAAGTCACCTTAGTTTTAATGAAGTAACATTAGCCTAAAAGCAATATTAACCACATGGGAAACCAGATCAGATTGTCTGAAGTCCAGAAGAAAAAATTAAAGATTAAACAAGAGCTGGAAATGTAAGACATCATTTTATTCACTGGAAAAAAAGAGAAAAACAGCTGAAATAATTTCATCTTGTCGAGGTTTTGAGAGATATTTACATGAATGTAGATGTTTTCAGAATATTGAACAAGTAACGTGGAGTAAGGTGCAATTTCAAATATTTGCAAAGAAGAGCTTGAAATTGGCACAATGTATATGTTCCAGTTTGCACACTGATCTGTGCTTGAGTTCGCCAAAGAAGAATGTTTTATTTCTCAAAGAGACAAACACTTGATGCACTTTTGCTGATTATCAATTGATCACTGTTCTACTCTACGGAAAATAGTTTTCCAAGAGGCCAGCATGAAAAACCAGGATTACTTTTATAAAAAGTATCTTGATCAGAAAGTATTTCATTATCTGATATCTTTGTCTGGCCTGTTGTCAAGAGAGAACAAACACAGCAGTGAAATCCGGCTGTATGATGCCTCGCAACCAAGAAAGATGATTAATTTATTTCAATTCGATAAAAATTCTGTCAGAAGATGATGAGTGAATAAAAACGAGTCCAGTCGGCCAGAAAATCCTTCCAGTAGATTTCCAGGTCCTTTTCCTGCTGCGTTTTTCCACCTTTAGAATAAAGTTTTGCAGCAGAGATTTCCGAGCGGTCTTTGAACGCAGCAGCGGCGCGCCGCTTCCAGGAGGAGAATCTCTTTCATGTGCGCGTGCTGAATGATGCCGCGCGCTGATTGGCTCCCGGGCCGCTGCCTCGCTCCATCCCGCTCCGCCGGGCTGCTCAGTGAGTCCGCTGCTCCCGGTGATCCCGGTGCGGTGCACTGCTCCTGCTGCAGCCCGCACAGCCCGCACGGCAGCACGGCTCACCTGGACCAGCTTGGGAATCACTTCATCTCCTATACTAACAACAACAATAACAATAACAATATTAAAAGAAAAAGATGCGTGGCCATCGCGCTGTGCGCTGCGGCAGCTTGTCACTACTTTCCAGGAGGTGAGAGGAGGTGACAGCTTCATGCCATCACTATGGATTGTCTTTTCCTTCTCATGTGGACTTTAGCCATCCCGCTGGCAGGATGCACCTCAGTCCAGCTGCTCTCCACCTTCCTGTCCTGGAACATCATCAAGGCATGTTGCACTCACTGTGATGCTTTTTGTCTCTTTTTAACTCGAAACCTGAAAAAAAAAAAAAAAAAAAAGTGATGCTAAATTAATCTGCAGCTCACCTTGTCACTCCGTTTTCAACCTGTTGCTCCCTGTTTATTTCTGAGTTTTTGTCTTTGTATGTTGCAGACTCTGCACATTTACTGCTCGCAAGCCTCCCACACCGGATTAAATCACGGTGAGTGCTTGTCTTCTGACATCTATGGATGTGAGTTCCAGCTGGCTGCGTTCCATGTTTATGGAGAAAATGGGAATAAAATGAGTTGCGGTGGGTTCAGTCGCCGGTTGCCAGAGAGAAGATCCCAAATGCCACATGCAGTTAATGTCACACAGAGTGGTGTGTTTATTGTTTGCATGCTCACAAAAAGTTTGGGACGTTTGCCATGTGCTGTCACTGTTGTAGTTGTGATGAAAGCAGGAGCAGCCAGCGCTGCTCATTCAGGGATTCCCTCCTGGCTGCTTTGTCCTGCTGAAGGTGATTTACATACCGAGATTTACTGAGGGAAAACGGGAGGTGGGAGCATCGCTGCTGAAAAGAGTTAGACGAACTTACAGAAAGTCAGACGCCTTCGAATTAACGAATGACGGATACACGTGAGACAATGGAAGCCTGTTTTCCTTCGAGCTGCATGCAAATGTTGCTCCTGCATAACATTGAAATGCCTTTGAGAAGCAAAAGGGGGTGAAGCGTCTGGGGCAGGCCAGAGTCGATCCCGCTGCGTCACCCTCCATCCGTCCTCTCCTCAGACTACGTGTTGGTGACCCCGGTGGAGGTGGACTCGGACGGAGCCTTCCTGACCCACGACGTGACCCGGAGGAGCCAGCGCAGCAGGAGGTCGCTGTCGGCCTCGCTGCACTACCGCCTGTCCGCCTTCGGGCAGGACCTGCACCTGGACCTGCACCCGTCCCCGGTGGTGGGGCCGGGCTTCACCGTGCAGACCGTCGGAGCCGAGGGCTTTTCCACTGTGACGGCGGGCGACGCCGGCTTTCACAACTGTCTATATCAAGGATTTATCCGCAACCAGTCGGCGTCCTCGGCGGCGATATCCACGTGTTCTGGGCTGGTGAGTCTCCCTCAGTTCACGACTGCTGTGTTTTATTGGAACTGATCGTAGAGGACATGACGACGTGAAAACACAAAACTGTTGTTGTGTTTGTTGTGTCTGTTTACACTGCAACGGTGCTCAGAGCCACTGAAAACATCCCTTTTTGAAAACTGTTCCAAGGGTGGAAATATTTTAAATTGCTCGGCGCCCGTCTCCTTTCAGATGGAGGAAATGCTGCTCCAGGTCGTGGTCACCACCACCATAGTAACTCAGTAGTGCTCAGTAGAGACAATCAGAACAACGTTTCCTCCAGAGTCCCAGTCCATAGTCTACGGGGTACTTTTACTTGACAGTCGTCTGTCCACTAGAATGTCCGTGTTCTCCCCTTGCTAATGTTTAGAGCAGATTGTTCTCTGCTGGATGTGTGTGTGTGGTTTCATTACAAAAACAAACAACAGCACCAACATGTGGCCCAACATGAAAACTACATTCAGCCTTTCTGCTGTTTGCATGTAAACGGACGTCGTTTCAAAATGCTGCCGTGTAAAAAAGAAACTTTTATGAGACGAAAACGTATAAAGATGCGTTTTCACTTTGTTGTGTAAACTCAGTTCACTACTTTAGTGTTTCATCAGAAGTGATGACAGAGTGAAAACATCCTCTTGCTCATCGTGTCCATCGACCACCAATCAGGGAGAAGAAGCACTTGGGCACCAGCTTCGACCTCAGAACATTGTAGCACTGAAACATTAAATGCTGAAACGTCACGTAAACCTTCCACAGAAGTCTGTCCTCGTGTCTCCACGTCTGAAAGCGCCCAGTGACTCAGCTGTTTACTGATGCATCATCCAGCGGTTGGTAACGTGATGGACGACCATGGAGTACCATGACCCTGGAGGGAGACACGTCTTTGAACAGTGGGAGGAGTGGAAACTAGAGGAAGGAAGGATGAGAGGAGGAGAGGAGAGAGCTCTCACACTGCTGAGTTGACTGTACATGAAGAAAGTCTTTCATGTCACTGCCTTGATTTACATCACTGTGTGAAGAGGAGGGGGACGCTTCTCGTCCATCACACCCACTCCGCGTTTTGGAAAAATAGGTTGACCGCCTGTTCTCAGCAGAAAGCAAGACGAAGGCATTAAAGTCCACCTCATATCTCTGTGTTTAGTACAGAAACCGTGAGCCTCGCTGTAGCTCTTTTAGCTCGAGGTGAGACGGTCCTGTGATCTGTTTGGTTAAGTTTACATGTAGGTTCTTTTAAACATCCAGAGTTTTTGATGTTTACATTTGCATGTATTGCAGCTCTCGAACAAAGAGCAATGTTTATACTATTGGCTGAAAGTACACGGTACCTTAAAGTCCCGTTATAGCTGATGCTTCTAAACATTTGCGTGCTTCCATACAGAGCATTTAGCCCACAAGGTTTGATCCCTCATTTTAATCTGATTAATTACCAAAGTGTCCTTGAGCGAGGCACTGAACCCCATTGTCCTCCCAGTGGTGTACGAGCACCTTGCATAGCAGCTGCCACTGCTGGTGAGTGAGAGGATGAATGTGACAGATCATGTCATACCATTAAATTGGAAAACAGCTGCCCCTAGTGGTGCAAAGCAACACCAAAGCCGTGTTGACACGACAACGTTTCAAGTGAAAACGCATCAGTTTTGCATTTTTGTTTCAGAAGGTTTCGTGTTTACACAACAACGTTTTGAAAACACAGTCCATTACCTCAGAAATGACACACTAAAATCAATGTACCATATTTTCAAGTGTTTCCATAGTTTGACTGGTCCTGCGACTTTTAGGCAGGTGCGACTTATATATCAAAATATATCGTGTGTATGACACAGCCGGTATGAGGGCGAGCAACGCACAGCGCTTTAGTCTTTTTTCCACCGAGACGATCGGGTAAGAAGCCGTTAGCAGGGCCGCCTGCCTCGGCATCAGTCAGCCGCTAGCTTAGCCACGTTAATCGATCCGCTGTTAAAGTTGGCGCGGGGATCGCACCCCCGACCTGGTGTGGGCGGCCCACGAGCACAGCTCGTACCCGGGCCCAGGCGCAGGTCCAGACTGGGCTTAAGCGGCAGGCGCCCGCAGCTTTAACACCCCTCCATACTCTCCGGATGGAGACTGTACAGCAAATGCGGGTGCACACACGATTGTTCCTATACTACACTTCCGCGTTCCATAACTCTAAAAGTTTCATTTTCCTCTGTCTTCACGGAGACAGTTTTGAAGCATTTTTTGAAAAGTTCCACCTCTGAAGCCTTTTTGGTAAACTTGTGTTTTCAGTGGCTCTGAGCACAGTTGTCGCGTAAGCTGACTCCCACAACGCAGCCAAAGTTTTGTGTTTTTACCTGAAAAGGTTGCTGTGTGAAGAGGGCCTACGTTTTAAACCTGGTCCCTCTGACAGTCTGCTTCATGTACCTCCAACACCTCCAACACCAAGCTGCTGCTGACGTGCTCATAAAGGACTTTACTCCAGACTTTGGCTGATGTGCACCGACTGTTCATATTAATGACACAGACGGCCTCAAATACATGTCATACCAGTATATTATCCCCCAGGTTCATTCATGGAGTGTGAGGTGTCTGAGGTGTCTCCACAGGTCTTGACAGATCCCACACCCAGCCTTGTCCAGACAGACACATTACACCTCCATAAAGCTACACCTCCATTTATCAAGCAGCCTCCATACCTCCTCCTTCCTCCTCCTCCTCCTCCTCCTGCGCCGGCCCTGCTCTTTTGTCCTCTGTTTGCCCTGCCTCTACATCTCCTCTTGTTCACAGCAATTAAAGCCAGGGTGAAGTTTGAGCCGCCTGGCTGGCACTGCTAATCTTCGCATTGTCCCTTTCATTAGGCGAGCTCCCGCTCACAATAAAACACCACTGACCCGTTCTCTTAAAAGCGCTGCGAGGACACAATGTGATCGGGTCGTGACTGCATCTGAATGGGCTCGCTCCGAAGGCTTTGATCTATTTTTTGCTCCTCTTGAGTTTTTTCGTCCGCCAATTGCCTCTCCAGGGCCATCGGTGGTTTGATCTGCTCACTTGGACGTTTTTCAAGCAATACTTTCTACAAAACTGAACTGAGAATGCATAAAGTGAAAAAGTGCATTGAGAGGACACTTTGGGTCTTTCTGTCCACTTTCTCTCTCTCTCTCTCTCTCTCTCTCTCTCTCTCTCTCTCTCTCTCTCTCTCTCTCTCTCTCTCTCTCTCTCTCTCTCTCTCTCGCTCTCTCTCTATGTTAACTGCTGCAGGCTTATTGGACAATGAATACATTTAACCCTGCTTTTCATTTAGTGGATGCCCCAGAATATTTGGATTAAGTACAAAGACGACGAGGCGTTGGAGTCTGTTGGATGGCGGGATGGAGTGAGAGATTAAGGTGGGATTAAAGACGGGTCTAGGGAGGAAGAAGTCATGGAGAAGGGAAGGAGGCAAGGAAGAAAAGAGCAAAGAGGTTGAAGTCCTGAATGGGAAGTGATCTGTGCCGGGCCGGGAGCACAGCAGCACGGCGCTGTACAGGAGTAATGTGAATTTATTGTCCGGGGCTGGAACTCCCAGACAGGCTGGACGCTCTTTATAGAGAGCCGCAGAGATGGACTCTGTTTATGTGAAAGGGCTTTGGGGAAGAAATGGGCTGAAAAGAAGAGAGGAGGAGATAGGAAGAATAAAGCTTCCTGCTTCTGGGAGCCATTGTGTCTTTTCAACAGACCGACTGTCTGCTGAAAGGGAAAAGTGTGTGAATCTGACATTTGAGGGACCTGACCCTGCATGTGGATGAAGACAGTGGTGCCAGCGGCAGCCGGGAGGAAACACAGGGCTTCTCTTCAACAGATGGAAGTGGGATTCAGCACCAGGCCGCGGCGGTATTAAGATGGATTGATGACTGTAAAAGTGGGATTTATGACTGTAAATCCTCATTAGTTGAACATTTGCCGGGTTGTAATTACTCTCTCTCGTCCCGCGAAAGCGTCACGCTCATGTGTTGCGGCGGAGGTCGTGAGTTGAGATGTAACGTTGTGTGATTGGTGAGAGGAGTGGATGAGCCGCGGGGTCAGGCGGCCTCTTCTCCCTTTCTTCGCCTGACGGTTTCTCGTCTGAGGTCGCCGGGCTGGTTGACCCCAATCCCCTCTGCCTGGGCGTTATGGGGGAGGGCCGCTGGGCGGGGCGTGTCAACCTACACTCTACATTTTTTGAAAGTGTGGAGTGCAAGTTCAGAGCTGCTGGCCACTTGTGTGAATGCAGAGTGCTGAAGTGATTTACGGGTCTCCTCTGTCTCTTCCCAGGATTCCTTCTGTCTGGGGTGATGAGGGCGGGACGGGTGTTGTACTCTCAGAATGGGGGAAGAAGAAATACTCACGTTGTATTTCTTCAACTGCCAGGGTGCCAAATTCATTCAGGTTTTAATTTGTCTTCATATTTACTCTCGTAGTGGTGGTCCAAACTATAATCCCTCAACGCAGCGCGGTGTGATTCACAAACTGAGCACAGCTTTACCTGAAAAATAGTCCCACATAAAAGCAATGTAAGTGTATTTTGTAGAGTCTATCACCGTGTAATAGGTGTCGTAGTCAAACACACGGTACGGCGTGAGATTACCTGGATCGGCTTTTGCGTTTCATCAAAAATGAGACACTTCAGTTTCTATCGCAGCTTGTAAAGGTGTGATTGACATGCAGCACAAAGAGAAATATAGTAATTATCACTATCAATCTCTGTGCTTGTCAGATCTCAAAGGGACTTTTTGTCTTCTCGAGTCAGTCAGCTAATTACAAAGAAAACAAGACCATTAGATTATATTATGTCATCTGACACACACACTCAAAATAACACACGATTCGTTTTGGGCATTTGTCATCGAGTGTGCTTTGCATAATACTTTGAGGGGTTTATGCTGATTTGCTGCCAACGAAAGAGCAAAGCTTGTTTATTATTGTGTGTTATATCAAGTATGAAAAGGAGGAGAACGTTGTTATTGTGGTGGGGTGGATTTATTCTCCTGCTGACTTTTGTTTTCAGACATTTTTACGAGATATTCTATATCTTCTTAAGTCATATATTGTTCTGAATCTCTTTTATTGCTCTTGGTTTTAATGCTCTGATATGTTTGATAACTTCATCCACTGACAGATTCACCTTCATTGTATCACTTTTCATTTCGTCCTTGTCGAGACTCCGGACAGTTCAAACAACGATGCAAAAAAAACAGTCTTGTTTGTGTGGAAGTCCCTGATGGGGTTTTTTATTAGTTGTTTCATTAACTCAAAGCATAATTTCATTGTGTGAGCATGCAATATAGCACGTTTTATATAAAATCTTATGAAATCAGGTCCGTAGTTTAGCTAAACGGTGTTTTGAGAGTTCAGGGTCACAGAAGTTCAAAGGATCAGTGATGGTCATCGTTGTAGTATTGGCCATCAGAGAGGATACCCATGATTCTCTAAATGTTCCTGCATGGTCCCAAACCTTACACCTGGTCACATCTGTGTGCATCTGGCAGCCGAACGGAGGATCACGATGTTTTTGTTGTCCGTCTCAAGCTTTTACAACCAGTGTTACAACCATTTTTTCAACAATCCTAGAAAGCGTTAACAGCTCAGAATTACTTCATTAATTGGATTCTTGTCTGAGCCCAATATAGTGTCACGTTATACTGTCATTTTCACTGCAAGGTGCTCTAGGAACGTTTGTACGTGATGACTGGTACTGCTGCTCCATCGCTCAGGACCCGGCTGTTCACCTTTATCCCTGAAAGATGTGACCTCGTCATATGGTGGCAGAGTGAAGCTTCGCTGTGACCTCTCCCAGAGGTCAGAGGTCACAGGCTGCTCTGACCCTCTGGAAACCGAGCACAGAGGTTCAGAGTGAGCGGCGAGCTAACGCAGAGATCAGTCTTCCTCGTCTTGGCTAGAAAACCACAGAGTCATTTTAATACACGCAGGGGAAGTAACACTGTTGAAATGCACTTTTCATATTTCATATTTCTGCTGATTCATACATGGAACTAGGCAAAGCAACTTTTAATAATAAAAAATGTAAATCTTAAAAAAGGTTGCATTTTGTGCGTCCCTTTGCACGACAATGGTGCTCTGGAAATGTAACTATTTGACTAACTATTTAGGAGTTGGACAATAAGAACAAAGTATTGTCCTCTGCTGCATGGGTGTGGTTTCATTACAAAAGCAAACGTCACCAACGACTGGCTCAACATGAAAACTCCAAGGTTTTCAGTGTTTCTGCCGTTTCCGTGTAAACAGGAATTGTTTTCAAAATGTTGCCGTATAAACACAAAACTTTTCTGAAACAAACACACAAAAACAATGTATTTTCACTTGAAACGTTGTCGTTTACACTATAATGAAATCATTTCACTAATATTTTTGTTGTTATCTATTGTTCTCTATTTTTTTCATTAATGTTTGTTATTAAATGATAAAGCTGTAAGAAGGTAAACATTCACAATGGCTAAAACACAACCGGGTAAGTCTGTCCGGTGGTTGATTGTCTTTGAGTCTATTGTAGGGATCTGATGATGTCGTAGATTAACTGTGAATCAAAAGGAGGTGAGGAAAAAAGCTGAAACATTTGGCCTTAGGGTTTAACTCGATGACTGATCACACCAACATTTCCTCTATTATTTTTCAAGTTTAGTCAGCTGACTTTAGCTCTGGCTGGAAAAAAACCCCATACAATCCAGCATTTTAAAACAAAACCCAAATTGTGTCCCCCTCTTGAGAATAACTGATTCAGTTTAATTCATTAGATGATCCCTGTCCATGTTTTTGGGACCCTAGATACTGATTGAGTCTTAAACCTTTCAGCAAGCCTCCCGGTTCGTCCTGCTCTGGGTCAGAGAGTCCTCCGCTGCTCTGCTGGGATGTTTTCAAGCTGCCAATAACACGGATACTCAGTAAACACGATGAAGCAGACAGATCTGTGTGGTTTGCTTTTTATCATGGTTGGGCTTCAGAAGAGGCTCCTTGATGTCCGTTTGTACCCCCCCCCCCCCCGATACCACAGTTTACAGCTTAAATGTGTGAGAGGAAAACCACACGGGAGAAAGTGTCGCCCTCTCCGCTCCCTTTCATCCTCAGATCAAACTGCTCGTCTGATGGCGTCGTTGACACGGTGCCGCTTGTTCCGGCACCTCCTGGTGACTGTTGTGAGAGCGCAGCCTGACCTTTGACCTCCCTCTCTGTGGACCTCTTTCCCGGCCAGCCACATTTGTAAATCTGTCTGGATGCTGATTACTGCTCGTTAACAGGAAGTCGTCTCAGAAAGTTTTTGGCATCAGATCATCTGACGCTCTCTGGATGGTTTTCTCATTCTAATGTCATTTTGAGGAATAAAATTCAGTTCCACCTTATAGCTGAAGCTTCAAGTTTTAAAACATTGTAAAAAGCAAATAGTAACTGCTACTGGAACATAAAACAGTTCCTCTCTGGCTGGCTGCGCTGAAATATTTAACATTTGTAGATGTTGTAATGTGATTACACTTGTTGACCTGATTACTCACCCATCGGGCTGGGAACATGCAGTATGATGTGTGTGTGTGTGTGTGTGTGTTTGTGTGTGTGTGTGTGTGTGTGTGTGTGTGTGTGTGTGTTTTCCTGAAGCCTCGACAGAGTTAGGGTTAGGGCTGGCATCACAGATTTCCAGCTGGCTCCCGGACAATTTGTAAATGTCCATTTTCCATACAGGATGACAAACTGGAACGTTTCCATGCAACAATATGTTTCTCTGTCAGAGGAGCGCTGAGCACCGGTGCTGCGGGAGGAGAGTGGCCCGGAGCTTTTCCCTGGTGGTCGGCGTGCCTGACAGTGATGTAGTGCCCACCGTTAGATGCCAGCAGGAAGCGGGGGTCAGACTCTCAGCAGTAAGTGAGGGATGGACTGTGTGAAAGAAGGAGAAAAAACAAAGTCTGTCCTTTCCAGTCTGTGCAAGGTCTTTCTCACACAAGACTAATGGCTGGTGCTGAAGTGCTCAAGTGGATGCTGAAACTTCAACAAACAGAGCCCATACATCAAACCTGACCTACTGCTGTCACAACACTGAATGGTGTTGCTGTAAAAAGGTCCTGGCCTGCAGTCAACTGGCTTACCTGAGATTTAGTGGAGCTTTACTGAGCACATAAAGGCTGATAGCTGTAATTTAAGATAATCACATAGAGGTCTGTCAGCCTTTATGTGAGGTGGCCATGCTTATCTTGTTTGGGAAGTTGATTGTCTGAACTGCATGAAAGGCACCATGGAGTCTCCATAAGTAAAATAATCTGCATAGTGGAGAAGGCTTAGTGACGTTGCTCTCCTGTTTGAAGGCCTGCGATGGACAACTGTAAGGCCTGCATACGTAACAGCATTTTCAAGTGAAATGCAAAACTTTTGTAGCGTTATGAGTGTCTGTTTACATGACAATGGTGCTTAGAGCCACTGAACAGTGTCATCCCAGACAGACCTTCCCACTTAGACGCCTTATTATAATAGATCAATTATTTGTAACATTTCAGTGTAATGTATTTTTACACATAAAGACACATAATTCATTTGAAAAAGTGGCTCAACATTGGTAAATGTCTCTGTAGGTAAAAACAAACACTCCGGTGAATTTCTAGATACTGTCCAGCACCTGATTGCACACTACTCAATAGAATTAATAATAGGCTGTATTCCTTCAGAGGGAAATGGAAATCGGAGAAATCACAGGCGGAAAAAATAAATAAATAAATAAATATATATATATATATATATATATATATATATATGGGAAGCGTCTATTTGAGTCCAGATTCTCCTGGGACTTGGTAGTTTTATTTTGACAGTCACCCTAATAACAATCCAACTTGGTCTTCTGTCCACTGGAATGTTTGCCCATTGTTAATGTTTATAGCGTATTTGTTCTCCGCGGGATGTGTTTGTGGTTTCATTACAAAAACAAACAGCTCCACCTCATGTTCTGGCATGCTAACTGAATTTGTTTCCAGCTTCTCTGCTGTTTCCATCGAAACGGACATCGATTTCAAAACATCGCCGTGTTGGGAGTTGTTTTCAGTGGCCATCATCGTTGTGTAATCAGACGCCCAAAACTACATGTAGGACAACGCGCACACGTGCACACACACACACACACACACACACACACACACACACACACACACACACACACACACACACACACACACACACACACACACACACACACACACACACACACACACACACACACACACACACACACAAAACTTTGGCCCTGCCGTGTGCTGCGCATGCATGTTCCAGCTTGCTAAGGACTATCAGTCATATTTTAATCATGTTTATCATGTAATGTCGCCACTGAAGGAGCCCCGCAGCTTGTTACCTTGTTGGACGGTGGACTTACGTGATGCACCTGAACGCATCAGTCAAAGCAGTCAGCTACAAAGCGGCGTTTTAACTTCTCAATTGCACAGCCTATTAGTTTTCAGAAATACATTTCTGAAAACCGCATCTCAGCCGGTGCACGGTGCGCCCCTGTTGAGTATGCTCTCTGGGCAGCTGCCAATGTTTACGTGTTATGTCAAATACACTTAATATCTTATCTTTTTGAGTCAAATACACTTAATAATCCTTACAAATGTGTCAAATATACTTTAAATCCAATCCTTCAAATCAATAATGCGGAAAAAAATAGTCATGGACGAGTTGTCCTTGGTTGCAGTTTTGCGGACGAGTTGTCCTTTCACCCACAAAACACTATGAAACTTTTACATTTTCACCTGAAGCGTTTCTGTGTAAACGGGGCGTTGTTGTGTAAACGGGGCGGTTTACTCCCAGTTAGATACAGGCAAACATTCAGTCGATCGGATCCTGAGACTCCAATTAGCATTGGTGTGAAGTAGACGTTTCCATGTGTGAGCTGGTGTGGGAGTCGTCCTCTGGCTCCCTGCTGTGTGTTCACGGGATAACGAGCGAGACGAGCCCTGCCCGAGGGCTCCTGACTGACAAAAGACTCCTCCAGCACCGTCAGGTTGCTCTGGTTGAGTGTCTTTCCCTTGACATGTTCAGACAGTCACAAAAGGTTGTCTAAAGACAATCGGTGAGGCCTGACAGGCAGCGTGGCCTGAGGCTGTCGACACAGTGATCCAATGAGCAGGGCTGAGCTGTGTGGCTGCAGTGGACCGGCGCTCTGACTCTTCTCTGAAGGCCTCTGAAGTTAAAGAGGGAGAGATTCCGCTCAGTTTGTGCCCTGTCATTGCTGCTTGGCTTTTGTCTTCCTCTGATCCAAAATTAACATCTCCTCTTTACCCATTTCTTACCCTATTTTACACACATAATTTATATGAGCAAACTGTAATTACTCAAATGGTGATTTTGCTGGATACGGTCGATGCTTGAGGGCTTTTCCTTTTGCTGTTGTATGATCCCTCCGCCCCCCCCTCTGCTGCTTCTCACCACACACTGTGCCCACGTGATTATCCAGCGAGTGCAGATGTGCTTTAAAGCTCGGTAATCACCAGCTTGGGGCTTCTCACTGCTCAGCCCTAGTCTTTAACAGCATGTAAGCACTTACTCATTTGCCTTATAATACCATGGTAGGAAACCTTAAAAGAGGCTGGAGTTTATACAGAGACAAGCTCGAGATGCCATCTCCCCTCATATAAAGCGATCATGTCGCCAAAGACACAGCTGTGTTGGTGGCTTTCACTCATTCTATCCCAGGCAAATGGAAAAGTCTCGTTCCGATCCAAGTTTTCTCTCAGCCGCATGAAACCCTCGCCCAGCTGATCAGAAGAGATCCGCTACATCCTGTCATCTGATTGTGAGGTCGTGAGTCACAGAAACCTGCGAGTGTGCAGGGAAACATGGGAAGAAAGTAAAGAGGTGTTTAGCAGACAGCGTTCATCCCTTTAATCTGGCCAAGTGTCAATGTGGAGAGATAACTAGAGGTCTGCTCGATCAACTTCACAGCTGTCTCACAGGAGGGCGCCTGCAAAGCCTCGTCGAACCAAAGGCAGCTCAACGTTTCATTGTCAGATAGAAGGACCAGCGCATGACTCCTGTGGTTTCCCCATAAAACACATAAAACACAGGTTCAAACAATCAGACACAGAAGTTGAGTCGTTGGCCTTTTTGAAGGGCACAATTACTACAAACAATAAATTTTAGCAACACTATTACAATATCTTTAAAAATAAGGCAAATGAATCTGAATACATTATGTTTTTATTATATACTGTATATATATGTTATCATTTTTAATTAATTTTTTAATACTCCCTTACCACAGCAGCCCCATGTGCAGCGTCTCTGCGCAGCACCATGACTACAGAGCCACTATAGTACCAAGTGGAATATTAAGACCACAATTTTTACTTTAAAAACTTCCCTGACGGCAGATTGAGAAAGTGAAAGTCATTAGCTTTATTTTGTAATACCAAATTTAACGACCACAGGCACAATTCTGCAGCAGAACAGCAGGTTGCCATGTTGGCTGACCAGGAGCCACCAAACTGCTAAAGCTGGAGGAAATACTGGTAAAATATAAATTTCTCCTCTTTCTCTCTTTTCCTGGCTCTCCTGTGTACTGTGTGTGTGTGTGCGTGTGTGTGTGTGTGTGTGTGTGTGTGTGTGCAGTCTCTCTTTCTCTTTCTCTCTCTCACTCTCTAAGTGTTACTTTTTCTCTCTGTCCCTCCTATGTGTGTGTGTGTGTGAGTGTGTGTGTGTGTGTGTGTGTGTGTGTGTGTGTGTGTCTGTGTGTGTGTGTGTGGGGGGGTGTATATTACAGTATATTAATGCCATTTTGTTCATATAATAAGTTTACAACATTGTTTCTAGAAATACTCAAATTCTCAAAGTGGTGGACCTGCACTCCTACCCAGACTTTTGTTAGATCTTTATTAATTAATTAAGTTATGTTTTTATTATTTAGCTAATCTTGGAGAGAAACAGTTTCACCAAAAGCTAAAAGGACGTTATAAAAATGGTTTTTGAATTTAAATATAGTCTCTGTGTGTTGAGTCTTTGGTTTTCCCTGAATAAATATCCATTACAAGCTTCAGTCTTCAGTAGACAAACAATGCGACGAATCGCAATGTTTTCAATCGATTCACAGCAATAATATTTACACAGCAATGTTTTGAAAACAATGTATGTTTTCACGGAAATGGCAAAAACACTGAAGAATAATGCAGTTAGCATGTTGGGCCACTATTTGCTGTGGTTTGTTTTTGTAATGAAACCACACAAACATCCAGCAGAGAAAAATTTGCTCTAAACATGAACAACGGGAGATCACAGACATTCTAGAGGACAAACGACCAAGTTGGATTGTTTTTATGGTGACTGTCAAAATAAAACTACCAAGTCCCATGGACTAGGAGTCATGGCACTCTGGAGGAAACATTCTTCTTATTGTTCATCTAGTGAGCATGTGCACAACTACTGGTTACTATGGTGACCAGGACCAGTAGAAGTCTTCCCGCCGTGGTCACGGAGTTGGAGCATTTAAAAGAAAGTTGTGTCTCGGTGGTTCTGCGCACCGTTGTCGTGTAAACCGACATACAGAACACTAAGAAAGTTGTCTATTTTCACTTGAAAAGGATGTATACTTCATGTAAACGGGGCCTGAATGAGCTGCTTGTGCACTTCAGTGTTTTCATTACTGAAGAGGAGTTGCTGTTTTCTCCATCTGCAAAGGCTGAAAGATAATCTGCATAGTTATCACATTCTCAACAATTTTCACAGTCATCAGGACTCTGAGTTAAGAAGAAACTCAACAGGAGAAGTGGGTGAAGGTTAAAATCAGCACACAGGACACGGAAAGAGTTTCAGACTGAGCTTGAACAATGTGTGAGCAGGACTCTACGAGCCAACTCAAGGACAACGCCGTTATTGAAAGAGCAATACAGAAGTCCAGCAAGTGTCAGAGACGTTCTACTGTCTGGGAAAATGTTCTCTAGAAACAAACCCAGAGAGAACAGCCGACCTACTGTAAAACACGGTGGAGGTACCATCATGCTGTGGGGCTGCTCTGTCGTTTTTTGGCACTGAGAGTATTGAAAGTATCAAAAATAATCCAAACAAATGTGTTCTGCAATATCAGAAAACTGGTTCAGAGGCAGCATTGGAAGGAATCTAGTAATGATAGTATTTGTGTAATGATTTGAGTCTTTTTGACAATAATTCCCCAAATTATCCTCATTGTACGATCATTTTGAAGTGAAATGTTTATTTCGAATATCAAGTTACGAAACAAAAAAATTACATCCATTACATGAATGGATGACGCCACAAAGTGCCTGTTGAAAGGTATTGAACACGTAGACACGAACTGCAGGCCAATCGTGGCCTTTGACCTATTTTATTAGTATTCAATACGGACATCTAATTTAATTTAATTTAATAAAAAATTTTATATTTCTAACACCCTCAAAATCAAATATAAAAATCAACAATTCACATCAATCAAGATATTTCACCGAATAAGTAACAGCAGAACAAAATGATCAGATTGCATATATAAAAACTATATATCTTTAAATATCTAATGGTATATAATATATACTATATAATAAAGTGTAACCGTGATTATGGAAGGATAGCATTCACATTCGATTGATAGTCGTAATTCTACTACAATGGAATGAAAGACTAAAGTAAAATACCACTCCAGTGGATGATCTGGCTTCAGGGTCTTTTCTCCATATGACCCATCCTGCATGGTGCTCAGTGGTCAGCACTCTTGATTCAACATGAGGCTGCTGTGGGTTCAGGTCATGTGTGGAGTTTGCATGTTCATCCTTAGCAAGGACTCCAGCTTCATCCCACAGTCCAATACGGTGGAGGCGAGGTTAAATCATTGACACTAAATACATGCAAATACCTGACCATGACACAGAATGAGTATTAGTTTTTGGCAATGATGGTTGTTTTTCTCAATAATGTGACATTGTTTGTAAGGTGAAGCTGCTGAGCAGGACAAGGAGCTAAAGCATCCAGCAACACTCAAGAAAAGATGTTCTGTTTTCATACTGTTGTTACTCTTCTATCTGCATGACGTTGCTGCATCATGATCTGTAGGAGATGTTTGGGTAAATTGTGAAACAAATGTTTCCTCTGATCTGAACGCTTGATACCAGTCGTGGGTTTATAGCTGAAGCTGTGCCCTCGCTTCCTGGTTCAAGACGTCGTTAACTCTTCCCAGTTCCCTGGTCCAGAACAAAGTTGAAAGAACATAAAGATTTACACTACAGTTTTTTGTTTGCTTGGCATTAACACTGACAACAGTGAACCAACGGGATGGACGATGTTGATCACATTTTATAAGAACGTTTCCACAACTGTCATGGTTGTTGGGTAAATGTACCATAATGCTGGTTGGAATATTGTGGTAGCATTCAAACCAGCTAATATCTGACTATGGTTTACAGCAGCCGTGCTTCACCTCCTCAGGCTCGGGCTGCTGGAGCTCATTCCTGGTTTCAGTACATCCTGAACAGGTTTTGCCACAGAGCTGCCGTGAGCAGCAACTCAGCTCCACTCCACTTTTTTAGGCTTTTCCATTACGTGTTAGTACCTGTTACCAGGTACCTTTCTAGTACCTACTTGACCGAGGTTCCAAGTGAGCTGAGTTCAGCCGAAAACGTGATTTTTAAAACCCAACAACAACAAGAAGAAGAATGTTCACAAACAGGCGGAGGCACAGAAATCAAAACTGGCTGCAGCAACAACGAGGTGCAGACATTTGTTTATCTAATGGGCGACGAGAGGATGGGCGATAGACGGAGCAACCTGTAGAAAAACTGCAGGAACTTAAGAGTGACGACCGGACAGTAAAAGACCACAACGGCCGGAGTGGGTCTAACACCTTGCTCTGATGACTCCCGTGCTGAGGCGGCACTACGTCGTCATGGAAAAGCACTGAAACCGAGTGGAGGCAAGTTGAGTCAAGCCGAGTAGTGATAGAACTGTGTTGTGGAAAAGTGCCAACATAGAAACAATTCTAGAAACTCCAATTCACCCAACAGCCCAGCTTTTGAAGTAAAGGAAGAAAAGCCACACATCCACAAGAAGAATCCCCCGGCGCTCTTGTCACTGTGAGGTGAGAATGCCGACCACTGAGCCAATAACTTACAAACTGTAAGTTCTTCATCACTGTTTGGCATCAAAACCGGCAGCTCGGTAAAAGTCTTGTGCAAACTGACTTCATCGTGGAACAACTGTTCACACGGACACAAACACTGATTCAAGATTTGATTTATGAGATAGAAGAGTGACCTTAACAGGCCAACCAACGCTAATTTAATCAAAACACTTTTGTCTAAATTAATATTAGTCAACTTCAGAAGAGAAACTTGGACTGTCAGCAGGTGGAGTTGGAGAAGGTGAGCTTGGAATATGTGCAGATGATGATGGTGAAGTACTTTGCCTCAGGGTAGAAACACTAGATGTTTGTCTTTTACCTTTTCTGTTGACACCCTTAACGTCTCATTAAGTACTCACAGCTGACACTGTGTAACACACACGCGCACCGAGGATGAGAATAATTACTCATCATTAGCATCACTGTCCTTTGGTAACGAGCAGGCAGATGTGGCGATACAGCAGAATAGAGCGAGGAGAGTGAACAAAGTCATTACGCACAGTCCAGCTTCTTTTTGGACTTTTAGTTTTCAGGAGACATCGTCAGTCAGGCTGGACGTTAAGACACTGATAACCGACTGTAATCTGTCTATGTTGGGAACTGTGTATGAAATGTGACTGAAAGTACAATGGACATACTGATTATTCCATAACATTTGTAGACAGACGTGCAGATTCATAGAGTACCTTCATAATTGCAATTATTCATTTTAATTTGACTTTGCAACCAGAGTGTAAAATCCTAGGAATCCATTGTTTAGATCGATAATATAGAGATTTTATGGGTGGGTACTTCTCTACAGATGGATAGATGGATGGATGGATGGATGAGCTGGTGGCAGTCTAGTTTCTATGCTACTGTGGCTTTAATAAATGTTATGAAACAGACGCTCAAGAGGTCTGTAAACACTTGTGAACTGTTGGTGGTAAATGGTAGGAATGATTGTTCTGCACTCCTCAGAATTATTAAAATGTTTTTTTTTTCTCACTGAAAAAAAGACCAAAGTTTTGCACAGTTGTTGTTGGCTCCTTCACTTTATTTATGAGAAAGAAGAGAAACAACCAAGATGGTTTTATTTGTGCTTTACTGAAAAACCCCCTACCTGGATCCTAAACCTATATACAGTCTCGATTCCTACTAATTCTAAACTAGTTCTGTCTATATGAACCCACTTCATGTTGTCTCTTAATAACAAGCACTGTTGAAGGGAAGAAGGTTTCTGCCATTGTTGCAGGGTGATTTCAGTCTTTGTTTGACAGGTAGAGCTGACAGCAATGAAGGGTCTCGTCCTTAAAGCAGGACCTTCTGAATAGGTGTATGTTTTTACGGGTCACGTCTGGTGGCCAGCAGACAGATGAAACGACGGGTAAACGGGAAGCGACAGCGGTTGTGAGCTGACGGGAGACACCTCCTCTGACCTCCACCGGGCTCGGTTTTGAATTCCAATCTATTTTCAGAAGCTGCTTTTTGTTATTAGCCGAGAGCGTTTCAGTCTCCGTCTTCATTCAGATCTTTGAGTTAATATATTTTATTCATGGCCCAGTCTTTCCACAATGTGCTTTCATTGAGATGCTGCTCGCTGTGAAGAGAAGGGTTTTTCTTTTTCTTCTGGCAGGTATTGATGTGCAGGGATTTGAAACATAGACACTCACTCTTCACTGCTGGACCTTTTATGCAGTGACGATAACGAAGTCAGACAGTTACTGTCCTGGAAAACTTCACAGTGAGCCGAGTAAGACTGATGGAGGGAGGAGATAAAGCTGGGGGGTTAGAATGGATGATGGATGGATGAATGGATGGATGGATGGATGGTGGAGGCTGGATGGATGATGGATGGATGGATGGATGGATGGATGGATGATGGGTGGATGCTGGATGGATGATGGATGGATGATGGAGGCTGGATGGATGATGGACGATGGATGGATGGATGGATGGATGTATGTATGATGGATGATGGAGGATGGATGGATGATGGATGATGGATGATGGATGATGGATGATGGATGATGGATGATGGATGGATGATGGATGATGGATGATAGATGATGGATGGATGGATGGATGGATGGATGATCGGTGGATTATGGATGATCGGTGGATTATGGATGGATGGATGGATGGATGGATGGATGGATGGATGGATGGATGGATGATGGATGAAGTGGTGGCAGTCTGCCATATATCCCAGCAGTGTTTTCACAACAGAAGCTTCACCGTGGCTTTGCTTTTGTCTTCACTCTGTTTATTTTGCCACCTGCTAGTCTGAGGGGAACGGGGTCTCTCTCTCACACACACACACACACACACACACACACACACACACACACACACACACACACACACACACACACACACACACACACACACACACACACACACACTGCAAGGTCAGAGGTCAGTGGGTCAGTGGGTGTGTGTGTATTTGAGAATCCAGTGAGTGCGTCTGATTGATTGCACAGCTATTTTGTGTACTTTAGATGAGTAAATTAGGTAGAAGTCTGTGGTCAGACGGAATGTTTGAGGTTCAGTGGCTCAGCTCCGAGGGCAGCTCAGGCCACTCCACCCAAACACAGACATGGCCTGCTGGCGTGAGGTGGTTCAGGGCCTGGCTCAAGACAGAACAAGACAGAGGCCATCACCTCTTTAAACTATCTGAGAGTTCTTTTATTGCACAAGTTGAGTTTACAATACATATTATTACAACTTCTAAAGTGAGTCTTCTCGGTAAAGTGACATTAGATAAAACAGCACTTGAAGAAAGTTTGATTAAAGCAGCAATAAACCTTATCTGAGTTCATTACACCTCGGTAAATTGTTAGAAGCACCCAGATAAATCCGAATGATCTGATTTCAGCCTATTTGTTAGGTATGTGAGATTAAAGCCTCCCAACATTCTTTACTTCGTGTTTCCTTGCCTTGAGGTGGCGGCATCGTTCACATCAGAGACTAAGAACACACAGAATGTGAAAGTGTCATGAACACTCAGTATCTCTGAGAGGAGATGTTGTGATGGTAGATTTATGAAGATAATGGTGATCATAGGAATCGACAGAAATGTTATATTTAAAACATATGAATTAATTCTTTATAAAACCTTTGCCTTGACCAGGAATCAAACCCAGAACTTCACATTTCAGGTGATCATTTTACCACTAAAATGGGGGGGGGGGCTGATCTGGGTTGGGTTTTTGTTTTTAAACAAACCTTTGACACCGTTCGAGGTCACACACTCCCATCTTCATTAGTCTTGTCATCCGGTGTTGTTGTATAACTTAATCTTTGCCACAGGTATGTTTAAAAACTTGCCTGACAAGACAAAAGCAGAGTACACCGGAGCGAGATAACTGTATTTGAGATTTTAGGGAAATAATTGCCAACTTTTCAGTTGTTCAGCTGAATAAAATCAGTAGCTGTGATGTGAGGATGGAGTTCAGGCGGGGCTGATCTGGGGGGGTCTGGGGGGGGTCTGGGGGGGTCCGGAGGTAAAACAGGAAGATTTCTGGCTGCAGCTGCTTTTTACCAGGTTCTGTTTCGACTCACAGTCCACAAATGTCTTAATTCCACATGAGTGTTTGTGTGCGTCTGTCTTGTAGCACGTGCAGTGTCAAATTTATGTCAAATCAGCAGATTTTTCAAGAAGATTGCTGGATTACACTGTATGTGTTTTCTATGTTGTGTAAATGATGCTGCTGTACACAAAAACCTGTATATAAAATTTGGAGTTGATATATTCTTTATGTTTAGAAATGGAAGGAATTTAAAAAAAAGTCTTAAAAACTAAGAAGATGTTATTAGGACAAGTTTTGAATTGTTCAAGCTGTTTGTTTTGAGCATTCAGAAGTGTCGTACATTGTTGACGCTTCAGTTCAGTATTGCTGAAAATTAGGAAAAGAAGGAACGTTTTAGCGCTGTGCAGCTTTGTGGTTCACATTGATCCATGTTCATGCTGATTTGTAGCTCTCATGTGGTGAAAAAGATCACAACTTTTCATTTACGATTCTTCTCACTCTCCGTGTGATGTGATGATGCACTGATGGGTGTTTATTTCAAATGCATATTTGCCCGTGTATGTACGCTTTGACAAAATCTGCAATAGAAATTCAAAACCACGGCATCATTACCAAATATGAAGTTGTAATGTTGGACCTTGAAATAATTCTGACGGAATCAAACCTGGATTTATTATCAGGATTTATTTATCAACCGGATTTATTATTTATTTTTGTTCCTTATTCGTCCAATGGGAGTCGTACTAATTCTGTGAGAAGCAACACTGATGTTCAGAACTGATGTGTCGACGGGAGCAATACCAGCTCCCTTATTGCTCGCTGATAAACTTTCACACTGCACACTGCGGTTATGAGAACATGCACACTTAAGGCTGCAAAAAACCAACAGGTTTTGCTCCACATCAGTCCCGAAAGAAAAACTGTGGCAGGTCGTATTTCACAACGTAAAACGAGTTCAGATTATGATTTAAAAATTTGCCAAGACACATCAAAACTGAACATATTGAAGATATACTCTTTGTTGCATTAAGAACTACAGAGAGCCTTTGGTATTTCCATATATTTTTAATTATCACGGAGTCGTTTTACTTGCTGGCCCAAGTGAGATCAAATCAGTGTGTCTGTGACCAATAAAGTAAAGTAAGGACGAAACGTCTGGACCATAACAAATGTACTTTGCGTTGCATTATAATCACATGTTAAAATGTAAACTTGAAATTTAGCAGGAAACCTGCGACTGATTGTTTGTTGTTGTGTCTTCCAGTCAGGTTTGATCCGTGTGTCACAAGAGGAGTATCTGATCGCACCACTGCCCCAACATCTGGCCCAACGTCACAACTACAGCGCCCCCAGTGGTCACCACCCACATGTCGTCTACAAACGCTCAGCAGAAGACTTGGTCCAGGGAAGGTCCGGCAGCTCCTCCACTGACAGGAAGCCGTACCTCCAGCAGCAGCAGCAGCAGCAGCAGCAGCAGCAGCAGCAGCTTGTCCAGCACGGGAAGCTGCAGAGGCATCACTTCTGCGGACGCCGCAAGCAATGTATGTAAGGGAACATTCACATTCCTTTTATGCAAATCCAAACCTGGTCTAAAAGTGTTTTCATCATATCATTCATGGTCTGGTCCGGATCAAACTGATGTGAGATGAAGAAAAAAAAAGGCAGGACTGGTTCACTTCGGTTCACTCGAGCATTTTCAGCATTGGACCCAAATACATGCTCAGACGGCATGCTGGACAGTTTTTAATGAGATATACAGTGGGACCAAAATCCTATCTAAAACCAAATGACATGAAAATAGATTGGGCTTTCAGTTTGTGCTTGTTCTGTGAGTTATTAAGAAAAAGGACAGTGAGTGCCGTCACGTATTACTGTTTATTAAATGGTTGGATGAAAAGTAAAAAATATGGCAGTATTACTGTGGATGAAGCAAATTTATAAATCTGAAGAAAGAGAAATATGAGCGATGGTGTGTTAAGTGGAAGCTGTGGGACAAAGAAGAGCGACAGCAGAGATTCAGAAAAGATTGAATGACCTCTGAGGGGGCATATCAAGCTTTTCTTCAACATCCTTCAGAAACATTTCTCACCTTCAGATTTCTGGTTCGGTGCAGAGGATTCCTAGTAAAGCAGGAAAATGAGCCAATATCTGAAAAGTAGAAACAACGAGGAGCTCAGTGTACTGCCGTTCTCTTCAGAATGACCTGTCTTCATCCGTAGTGAGCGTTTATGTTTTCCCTGAAAGACGGAGCGAGTCAAACGGTTCTGAAGTGATGAGCAGCTGGAGCGTTGCAGGGTGGCACGGAGAGAACATGGAGTCTCCCTCGGGGAATAACAAGCTTCTGAAATCTATGAAGCTCGAGAGCAGATGTTAATGGTGACTGAACTGAAACTTAGTAGTGATTACTTTCCATTAGAATCCATATTCCTCCCTAAATGATGTCAAAGATGCTTTCTCCTCCTGAGTCTGGTTGAGCTCCCTGCCACTCGTTCTACAGTCTATGTTGGCTTGTATGAAGTGTAGTAGGGAACACTATCAATGAATCTCCTGTCTGTCATGAGTTTAATGTCGGCCTCAGCTGTTTGGAGGCACTAATACCAGTATCGGGTACTGTACTGGGTACTTGCGCAATGTCAATCCGTCAGCAACGTCAGCAGATAGACCAGACAGGATAAGTGATGTCAGCGGTTTGGAGATTCTTTAATATTGATGAGCAGTATGAGCTGGTAGTACATTTCTCAGGTAAAGGTTTTCATTATTCTTCAGTTTCAGCCAGTGTCAACTTCATTTAAATACAGTGGGTCTATAAAGCACAATACAACAATCTTACCTTTTTGGATTGAGAGAGGCCCTCAGTGATAGAAATGATAGTATTTTTTAACAGATAGTGAACAGAGAGCACCGTTTAAAATGACACTTTTGTTAATACTTGGAAACAAATACAAGCAGACGCTTCATGAGTTCCTTTTTAGAAAATGACGGTGTTTTGGGGCTGGTTTGCTTGAAATGACAGTTCGTCTGAGTTTAGTGAAAACTAAAACTAATCTTTCAAAGCATTTTAGAATTGGGCTTCAAAAAAAGACTTGCAAAATAAACTGTGTGCTTTTTTAGGCTCTTAGATTTTAAGTCATTAATGAATATGAGCACATCTAAACATTCACAAACCAGCAATAAACTTGTACACATTTCCAAACATTTTTAACACATTTCTGTTTGTACGCATTTAAAACTAGTTATTATAGAGAAAGTTGAGCCTGACCTGAAACTTTTCAGCCAAATTTCTTCTTTCAAATGGTGAATTAGAAAAGATGTGACCGAGTTAATAATCAGACTCACTGCTCGTTGTTTTTCTCAGTTTAATGTGTGGACATGTAGAAATAGATTCAGTTTGTTGGGAGAACTGATGCTAATTTGATCAGAGGTGGCACGTATTAAAGTATTTGTACTTTGTTATTGTATTTGAGGTGGCTTTGAGTAATTTTCTGTCAACTTTTAATTTTTCTTGACTAGATTTATACACGTTCTTAACAAATTTGATCAAATTATCAAATCACATCAATGATGGATTAATGTTTAAATGTCCCAAATATGAAGTTCGACAATTTACTTTGGTATTTTTGTTCTTGTTTGAAAAAAGTCATTTGGTTTTTAACTTAAAATTATGCTACAAGTTGGATTATGATTTATGTTGATCCTGATTATCACCTTGCTGTGTCCACTCTGGCAGACACAGTTTCAGTAACTATAGGTATTGTAATAACTGTGGTTACTGCAGCGTGCGCACACACACACATAACAGCAGTTATTATGGGTTTGTATGTGCATATTAAAAAGAGCATTTTGCATCAATCACGTTTGAAAGACCTTTTGCAGAACCAGACTCAGAGGAAGAGGCTTTCTGCTGTTGCGGTTAGGGTTAGGGGATAGAGGAGAGGAGAGTGGCAGAGAGCGACAAGCAAGCAGACATAAATCCGCAGCTGTATTATAGATTCATTTGAGCATCTTTTGCTGCACGGAAGCAGTGTGACTCTGACCTGAAGCTTCATCCTTCAAACACTTGATAGTGATATCCGATCCTGATGTGAACCGAAGCAGCGATTGTCGTGTCTGTTCAGGTCTTGACCACCTGTAAGCACCGCTCCCCACTTCCTCCTCCCTCCTAGATGCTCCCAGGCCTCCGTCAGACGACCGCTTCATCATGCCCGATGAGTTTGCCGACCCGGAGGCGGACGAGCCCGGGAGGACCAAACGATCACCCATCAACTCCAACAGGGTGGGGAGTCTGAACGTGGAGACCCTGGTGGTGGCGGACAGGAAGATGCTGGAGAAACACGGCAGGGATAACGTCACCACCTACGTCCTCACTGTCATGAATATGGTGAGGGTGGGGAAGGCCTGGGCGGGGTTACAGGAAGAGATGTCAATAGATGGACGCCATAGCTCTTTGTTTGAGTTTATGTCCATTTTGAGAGACTAGGTTTGTGGTTTGTTAATGCAGAGGACATGTGAGAGGTGGAAATCATTTGTCAGTAAACACAGTTTTCACCTCTTCTTTCAGGTGTCCAGCCTGTTTAAAGATGGCACCATTGGGACTGACATCAACATTGTGGTGGTGAGCTTGTTGTTACTGGAACAGGACCCGGTAAGCTGTTGTTGTTTTTGTGTTTTTACGAATGGGAAGGTTCGGGTTACTCTGAACGACAATCAACAACCCATCAGCCAAAAGATTGTGACCACCTCCTATAATAGCCATGAGCCACTGATTCAGGGAGCGCAGAAAACCGACATAATAGTGTGCTGTGGGATCTGCCCCCAAGATCTCAGCATTAGATCTCTAGTAGATCCTTTCGGTGACATGAAGTCCTATGATTCTGTCATTGGATCATTGCTTTTCCTTCATTGGACCACTTTCTTATTAATTCTAACAAGTTCAGATGGGAACTCCCCCGTCAGAGCTTCAGTCCTAGAGAGAGTCTGCCTCAGACATGCAGCCATCGCAATGTGGTCTTTGTTAAATTCCAACCCCTCAAACACATTTTCTGCTTCTAAACATCAACGTTGAGTCATACGTTTTCCTCCCGCCAAGCATACCCCACTTAATGATCCATATTGTTGTCTTCACCTTTCAGTCCTCATAGTGTTTTTGCTGTTGTCTACGCAGGCTGTGATTTTCTGTTGAGGTTGGTTGTGAATGTAGGGACGACTAGCAGACCGTACAGAACACACATCAATGATCGTTCCTTGTGTGTGGACAAGCTTTTGGTCAGTCGTTCTCTTCTCTTCCAGCTGGGTCTGACCATTAACCACCACGCTGACCAGTCCCTGAACAGTTTCTGTCAGTGGCAGTCAGGTCTGGTGGGGAAAGGTGGCAAACGGCATGACCACGCTGTCCTCCTCACCGGGTTGGACATCTGCTCCTGGAAGAACGAGCCCTGTGACACTCTGGGTAAGACAGCGATCAGCTCGTCCCCAGCAAAGCAAAGAAACACCATGGCGTGAAACACTCTACCCAGTAGTGACGACGTACAAACCCTCTCATTATATGCATGTGGTCATTTCGGGTGTCGAGGCGATTGTGTGGGTGTTGATATTTTAACAAGGAGCGAACAATTCCCGACAGCTACAAGTGCAGACTGACTGTCACTGTGACCAACTTTACATTATATTGGAGCTTTCAAAGGACCATACAGAGCAAATTTAGGATCACAGCAATGTCTGTTTAGACAAGAAAGACATGAAGACACACATTCAATGAAGTCCCTGGACTGAAATACAGACTTTTTCTTGATTAGCTGTCACTTTGGAAGAATTGAGCTCATTAGAGAAGTATCCCATCACTGCTCGCTGACAAATTTTTGAAGAGAAAACCTCAACCTTTGTGGAAAATACCAGTTCCCACTCGATAGAGCTTCAACTGAAACCAAGATATCAGGGGACGGAGCTAGTGCTGTTAAAGTTTGACATCTGGCTCATGAGCCACATTCATCAAGCACATATTGAAGTTTCTACTGTACATTTTTATATTCCTGAGTCCACTGAGAGGAGCTGCTGCCAGAGAATGTGAAGGAAAACACAGGGACCACTACTGAAGATTGTCAGCAGCTTGTCAGCTACAGTATATCCCACTTCAAGGATCACTGATGTTTTTCTTGCGCTGCCAGGTCCACCATCAACACCGTCCTCTCACGCGGCCGTCCGTCACAGTCAAAGAGCAGATTCACAGTAAATTGGCCGAAGCTTGTGAGGCGTGTGTGAAGTATTTCTGGCAAAGAAATACGCTTGAGTGTAACACAGAAAAAGACACAAGAGACGATCAATGACTCAACTTCTGGCTTTTCATCTTTCTCCTGATCCCGACACCTTACCTTCTGCACCTCCGCAGGCTTTGCACCCATCAGCGGCATGTGCAGCAAGTACAGGAGCTGCACCATCAACGAGGACACGGGACTCGGCTTGGCCTTCACCATCGCCCACGAGTCCGGACACAAGTAGGTTTCACTACAAAACGTTTCACTGCGAAGATGTTCGAACCTGATTTAACAAGCAAACTTTCAGTCCTTTCACTGCGCACACAAATTAGCTTCAGTGATTTGAATCGTTGTGGCTCGCCTGTCTTAAACTCTCTAAACTCAGTCGGATGTGAAGTAAATACAGTCATTACACCTCTGTTAGAGCACCACTTCATTCGCTCCGTGACGCCGAGAGAATAAAGGAAACCGCCTGAGGCTCCACAGCTCAGTTTGGATCTGTGTCCACTGGAACTAACAGCTTTTTTATTCCGATGTATTTTCAGATCTGATGTTGCAGAAGGATTTAACATCTGCCTGACATGTTCTAGAAACAAAGTGAAAACTATTACACCCATGAATTTCAGAAAATAGAATACAACTGGAACGTTAAAGTCATTGTCATTGCTCCAGAGAGAGAAAACAGCTGCAGCTCAGTTAAGACGCCGCATCCTGTGAGGAACCCGTCACATTACAACAATACGGCTCCAATCTGACTGATTCTTCAACAGCCACCCACAAACGTGTTCTCGTTAGAGAAGTACTGAATAAATGGAGGTATGAGTTGTCCAACATTAAGTCAAACTGCAGACAAAACTGATTACAAATAAACCAAACTGAAAATAAAGTGAAGAAAAAAGTGTTGCCAAGATAAAAAGCACAACAAAAGCCTCTGCATTAAGGTGGTGAGAACATACTTGCAGAGCAACCAATGTGCCGCTTTGTGACGCCGTTTTAAGTGAAAACACATTGTTCTTTTCAGAAAAGTTTTGCATTTACACTACAACGTTTTGAAAAAAATGTCTGTTTACATTGAAAATGAAAATGATGGTGGTGCTGTTGTTTGTTTTTGTAATGAAACCACACACACATGCAGCAGAGAACAATCTGCTCTAAACATTAACAACAGGAGAACACGGACATTCTAGTGGACAGACGACCAAGTTGGATTGTTATTACGGTGACTGTCAAAATAAAACTACCAAGTCCAGGAGAATCTGGACTGGGAGTCATGACACTCTGGAGGAAACTTTGTTCTGATTGTCTCTACTGAGCATGTGCACAACTACAAGTTACTACGGCTGAGATGGGAATGCACAGTAGCAGCGTTTCAGAAAAGTTGCGTTTCAATGGAGACGGAGTTGGAACAAAAAGATCCACCTTGTGAGTCATTTTCAAGAAGCTGCATTTTCAGTGCCGTGTAAATGGATTCCCAAAACGATAGAAAAGTTTTATGTTTTCATTATACATAAATTACATTTGTTACTTGAGGTTAGAAGCTGGTTTTAAGTCAGTTTAATTTTACATAGTTTTTCTGAAACAATAAATCAGAGAAAATGCTGGTTTGACAATTACAGTATTTAATATAACTGAGAAAAAGAAGTGCAGCTTCTTTCCAGATGAAAATACTGAAGAAGTAGAAAACATCTACACAATGGACAAAATGATGTTATGGACATTGTCTTTGAAAACCTCTGATTATCTCGATTATTCTCCAGTTTCGGAATGATCCATGACGGGGAGGGAAACCCCTGTCATAAAACTGAAGGAAACATCATGTCCCCCACCCTGGCCGGTAACAACGGAGTGTTCTCCTGGTCCACCTGCAGTCGGCAGTACCTCAGCCGTTTCCTCGGGTAGGCCTAACACACCTTCTGCTGCCGTTTCCCCGACGGCTTGTTGTGTCTTCTTGATGACTGACATGGCCGCCGTGTTCACTAAACCAGAACAGCACAGGCGTCCTGTCTGGTGGACGAACCGCGGCAGATCGGTCAGTACAAATACCCCGAACAGCTGCCGGGGCAGCTGTACGACGCAGACACACAGTGCAAGTGGCAGTTTGGATCCAAAGCCAAACTCTGCAGCCTGGACTTTGTAAAGGTAGGAGCCTAACTGTATGTATCTTCACCTTCAATTAATTAAGACACTCTCACTCATCGAGCTGCTCTTATGCATTATACTCACTGTTTTCAACCAGATGTTTCCTTAAACCTTTTGTTAATTTGTTTGTTATTGAATCCATGTTATTATTACAAACATTAAGAAAAGATCTTGGAATAACGAGATAACAGAATAACTTTCACATGGTATTTGGAAGATGATCCCCTTGGTTTGGTCCAGAGTAAAAAAAAATTCAACATCTACTACTCAGAGTATTTTCTTTTTTGTTACATTTAAAGTTTTAAATCAGAAAACAAGATGTCATCATTCGTTCTATCACCGTTTTGTGTCTTTGGCCACGAGAGTCTGCCAAAGACGCTCCTTCGCCAGACTTCCATATCACAGTTTTGGTGATACATGCGTCATTAAGGAGATCTTTATTTCAGGTCAATTATCAGAGTTATTAACAACAAGACTTGGGAATGTGTTTGGTGCATCAGGAATGTGGAGTAACTAAGTACCAACTGTGGCCTTTCGATGTTGGAGCACAAATGGAGCCAGGTGTGTGAAAAACAAAATGAAGCCTAATAAATATTGGCAGCATACTTTTTGAAGATGGACACTGCATAATCTTATATTGTTTTTAGGGCACTGTTGCATAAATTCTTCAGCATGGAATTTAATATTTTGCAGCGTTGTGTAAATGAACATTTGTCTGAGGGAAATGGACAGCATGTGCCCACCATTACGCAGAGAAGAAACTACAGCAGTTTAAGTATCTTGGGAAGTATCTTTTCCCCGGGCTGGAAAGTCCTAAAGCAGAGCTCTTTATTAACCAGTCCAATTACTCTCATACGTTCAGCGATGGTCATTACTTCCGCGTAAACAAGAGAAAGAAAGAGATTGTAGATAAAAGCTTGATCTCTGGGGAATATAGGATGTGTAGTCATGCTTCTTCATGGACCAACAATCTCTAATCATTTACTATTCATTGCTTTCCTTGCCTCCACTGGGACAAGAGGATCCTGCAGTAATGAGACTTCACCCCGCCCCCCCACCCCACCCCCAATCATATAGTCTCTGAAACTGTGTTCCTTCCACCACTAATCATGTACTTCTAAATTGGCTGTTTATTCATTTGCATGATCTTTGCAGAGGAATCTGAACCCAGTTCCATCTTTTGACCCTCCATTAAACTTGGGTCCATGGTTTGAATGGGAGCCCAGCACCGCTCGGCTGGCTGTGGTCCTGCTATATACCCCTTTATGCTTCGTGTATTCATTGATGTTGATTCATATGTAAATGCTGTTTGAAATACTTCAGGCTTTCCTCTCGCAGGGCTGCTGGGAAATTGACTTTGCCAAATCGTATCTCTCCCAGATTAGTTTACATGACCGCCTTGGCTATTGACGGTTCCCCAGATCCCTCCTATGGTTCCCTAACAGAAGATCAAATACTGCATCTGCACCTCTTTGACCTGTGTCGTAGCTGCTGGGTGGTAAATTAACCTCCAGCCTGATTAACAGTGGATTTGGGGGATGCCTTTCACATTCACTTCATCACCCTTTCTGCCCCCGAGGGGCTCGTGTACACGGACTGTCAGCATATCAGCATGGCTGTCACCCACCTGCTCCATGTCAAAGGAGTTAGAGCTGCATGAAGACAAAAGCTTAAACCAGCCAGGAGCCGCCGTCCTCCCTCTCTGCCTCGTACCCTCCCTTCGCTCTGCTCTCCCTCTCTCGCTCTCTCTCTCTCGTTGCCAGTTGCAGTTGGGCTGGTTGCCAGACCCTGCCGCCTGTCTCTCGACCCCAGCTCTCCCTCTGTGCTCACTGGCTCGCTCTGTCTCTGTATTGTTGGGTCAGATGACACATACAATTACGTCCCGTTTCATTAAAGCGGTGCAGTGATTGGGTTTGACGCGGAGGTTTTGTGGGGAAGCCTGTCTGGAGGCAGTGGGAGCCTGTCGACCATCACCATGGTGGTCTTGGCAGGAGAAGCAGGTGCTGTCGGGTCAGGAGAGAGGAAGCGGAGGGTAAATGTGATGCTAAAAGCTGCCTGATGTGATGCTAGCATGATACTTTGTGTTTTGTTTGGCAGGACATCTGCAAGTCGCTGTGGTGTCACCGCACTGGACACCGCTGTGAGACCAAGTTCATGCCTGCTGCCGAAGGAACCAGCTGTGGTCCGGACATGGTGAGGAAACGTCTTCCTGAGAAAAATGAGTATCATTCGATCTCATTGAGATGACTGACGCGCTAATTAAACACCATGGATGCCTTTATTTGAGAGAAACAACAACATTTACAGGTGAATTACTTTAAATACTGACGACAAACGTAGAGTAACGTTATACTTTCAATGTTATGGAAGGAAAAATGGTCTCAACACAATCTCAAATACACTGGGCCTGATTGATTAAGATCATATACTGTATCAGGGGTGCCAAACTCATTGTAGTTCAGATGGTATAATAACCTTTCAATTTACACTTTAACGTTTTTCTCTGTTGTAGTACAGAGTATATGTGATGAAAATGTCGAGATCTTCACAAAAACAAACAATTGCAATAAAAAATGACTCCAGTCTCAACATTAAATGTCCAGAAAACTTCTCCTCTAGCTGTTGCATTCTGGGTGTTTTTACAAATCCCCCCTGACAGCATGACTTTGAGGCGAGTTTGATAGTAACAAGGGAGCGAGCGTCACCAATATCTCAGCTTGGGTCTCAGTGTTGTGTCGCCACTTGGAAGGAATTTGTTATATTTGATAAGAAATATGTAATTTGCTTGGTGGTTTGGCCGGATTATAGCCTCTTGCTGGCCGGTCTTATGTTTGACACCGGCGCCCATTATAAAGACTGCTGAAGTGCCCCGGTCATGCAATAAACAGATTGTTCCTTCAGTTTTTACTTGTGTTTTGCAGGTGATTTACTGAGAATAACAGCACGTATAAAATTACATGCAAACATTAGTCTTTAAATTAAGGTTTTGTTTGAATTAGGCCGTAACAACAATCTGCCGAAAAACTGAATCGCTTCCATGCACATTTCTTTGCATTCACCTTGAAGCAACTGGATGGTTCGCTCAGAAAATGTGAAGGTGGAGGAAGTTATCGAGCATAATGGAAGCATTACAGAAAATAAATCTGATTATGGAGGAAACAAAGAAGAATGAGACCATCAACATATGATCTTTCTCAAAGGCGCACTAAAAAAGATCATGTCATAAATTCCACAAATAAAAATATTGGAGCTCACGAGCTCTGTAGTGCAAGGCCACTTTATACCACCAGGTGGTGACATGAGTGTTTTCAGCCACGACTTTAACTAAAATCTCCTGAGATTTCCTCCTACTTTAGACAGTTTAAGTAATAAGAAGTGATCGGGACTGAAGTGATACGGAACAAGCAACATTCCTACTGACTGAATGTTAACGGGCCAGACCCTTAATGTTCCTGCTGACGGTTGTACTCGCCGTACAGGTGCTTCATCTTGACGTGCTCCAGTGTTTTCCGACCAGAGAACACACGACATGTGCCTTCACTCAGAGTTTAGTAGCTTGACAGTCCAGATCAGTTCCAGCTGGATGGCTCATTAGCACATCCTCTCTCAAACCATCCATCAAAGTTTAGGAAACAAAGCACAAACACTGACCTTATTTCAGCATGTGTTGCTAGTAACAACACATGCCCCGAAAATCTGCTTTAATGTGTCGTTTTTCTACTAAAAATCTAACCGGTTCACTGGGTATGTGGGTTTAGCGGGATTATTAACTCAACTTTTAAGACATTCTTCAACAGTCCTGATGAAGATCAAACTAACAAAACTCAGAGGAAACAGTATGTGGATCACATGACCTGTCTCATGTACAAGACCAGCTAAACTTCAGTGGTCTCACCATAAAGAGTGATTCCTCTGTAAAACTGGTTAGAGGGATTATTTCATTTGGATTCTAGCCTGATTAAAAGAGACTCGCTAAAATCAATAAAGACTGGGTGAGAGTGTCTGCTCACACGTGCTCATACACCTGCAGAACCGTTCTGGTGACTGTTGGCTGTCCCAGTTGGACGACGCCCTCGTTTCACATACAGAACGATCGTATTTCCAAAGAGGAAGGTGATGATGTGTGTGAGTGCAGTCTGGCTTCACTCACAGTGGGTATGTGTTTGTGTGTGTGTGTGTGTGTGTGTGTGTGTGTGTGTGTGTGTGTGTGTGTGTGTGTGTGTGTGTGTGTGTGTGTGTGTATGTTGGCTGCGGCCTGCATGTCAGGTGTGTTGTCAGGCGTTTTTCCAATCCAGGAAACTCGGGCCAACCTTCACGTACCGATAAGGTTCTTGTCGTCTTCTCCGCTTTCATTTTTTTTTCTCCTCTCCCTCTGCAGTGGTGTCGGAGAGGTCAGTGTGTTAAATACGGGGAGCACGGCCCCAGGGCGGTCCATGGCCAGTGGTCCACCTGGTCCCCGTGGTCCGAGTGCTCCAGGTCCTGTGGAGGAGGGGTCATGTACAGGGAGCGCTCCTGCACCAGCCCCAGGTACCCCCACACTCTGTACATCATACCTTCTCCTGATCTCATGTGTGTTTACACGACAATGATTTCACGTCAAAACGCCAAACTTTCGTTGTATTTTGGGTCACCGCTTACATGACAATGGTGCTCCAAGCCACGGAAAACGCAACTTCATGAAAACAGATCCCAAGGTGGAATTCTGTCGGCAGGGAAACGGAGGAAAACAAGACCTTCTGGAAACACTCGGCCTCCGTGTCCTTGTAGACGATGAAATCACTGCTCCTGGTCCTGGTCACCACGGCTGTAGTAACTAGAAGTTGTGCACATGCTCAGTCGCAATGACAACGTTTCCTCCAGAGTGTCATGACTCCCAGTCCAGATTCTCCTGGGACTTGGTAGTTTTATTTTGACAGTCACCATAATAACAATCCAACTTGGTCGTCTGTCCACTAGAATGTCTGTGTTCTCTTATGTTTATAGCAGATTGTTCTCTGCTGTGTGTGGTTTCATTACAAAAACAAACTACAGCACCAACTAGTGGCCCAACATGCAAACTACATTGTTTTCAGTAAACTGACATCGTTTTCAGAATGTTGCTTTGTAAATGTGAAACATTTCTGAAACGAAAAGGCAAAAATGATGCGTTTTCGTTTCAGAAGTGTTACGGTGTAAACGGGGCCTAAACGATCACCTTCCATTTGGGTTTGTCAGATGTGATTAAGGAGCCGATCGGAGGACGAAATGATTCGTGTTGTCACGTAGCTGCTCCCCCAGTCAGATTCTGAGCAGCAGTTTGGACCAGAAAGTCATTCTTGAAGAGCTCAGCGTCCCAAAAAACTTTCCTTCTGCACACCTGAACCCTCAGTCTGCCAACGAGCTGTCAGTGAAGATGTCTACACACACTCTGCACACACGCACTCTGCACACACACACTCTGCACACACACACACACACCACACACACACACACACACACACACACACACACACACACACACACACACACACACACACACACACACACACATGCTGATAACCACTCTCATCAGTCAGCCTGACAGTCCAGACAGACAGACTATCTCTCCCCATGCTCCAGACGAGAAAAACCTCCTAATGGCATGCTCTTTTCTCTGAATGCTGCCAAGACGCTGCCGAAACGTCCCGTATTGCTGCTCGCTCACACAAGTCTAATTCTATCTAACCCTGCAGACCCACATCCCACAGTGCACGTCTCTTTGTTAGGATGTCGGCACAGGCACGTGGGGGTTCACCACTGTTAGGGTCGGTTCAGTAACAGTCCCTGTGTCGTGTTGCTCCCTGGTGCTTTTAGACTTTTAGTCGACTTATATACTTCACGGAATGGATTTATTGTTCTGTCACTGAGGCGGAATCGAGTGATAACTCGATCTCTGCTCCTTTAGATTGATTACAGAGCCTGATATCCAGAGATGTGATGACTTTCCCCTTCCTTTCAATCATCTCATCCTCAATTTCAGTCCCACTCACACACACATGAAGCCATCAAACAGTCTAAAAACACATATACATTTTTAAGAAGATTATTTTAGAGTTAATTTTGATCTTTAAGAATGTGAACAACATATTTCAATATATCTTTTAATGGAAATGGTAATATTCAACTCAATTCAATTTTATCCACATAGCAACAAATTAAACAGTCATTTCAAGACACTTTTACAGAGAAAACAACAATTGCACATGAACAAGAAGAGGAGACAGTGGAAAGGAATAACTCACTTTATCAGGAAGAAACCTGCAGAACCAGACTCAGAGGTGGAGACTTTCTGCTGATCCAGTTGGTGTTAGGGGATAGAGGAAACAAACTGAAAGGACATATGAGTTAAATATCAGTAATCACAATGTCACAATCTCGTTGCACAGAACCAAACGGTGATATCACAACGATGATAAATTTGCAATTTATCATTTTTAAGTTGGCCTGTATGTATTTTGGGGGAAATTTGTATTTTTATTAAGTGAAGATGGCTTCACAAAACCAAAGAATCACGACCATAATTGACTGCAATTTCAACATAAAGTCAATTTAAAGGAAACCTTTTGGTTAAAGATACAGTAAAATGTCCAGAAAACATATCCTCTCGCTGTTGCATTATGGGTGTTTTTATAAACTCCACCTGACAGCTTGGCTATGAGACGAGTTTGATAGCAACCAGGAACTGGTTTTCATTACAGCATCACTGATCTCTCAGCTCGAGTCTCTGTTATGTTGAGTCGCTGCTCTAAAGAAATGAGTTTAAAACATTTCTTTTGCCATTTGCTGGGTGATTTGGCCGGATTGGAGCCTCCTGCAGGCCAATTCTTATGATTGACGTCCCCACCCACTCACACTTAAGATCTTTGGTTTTCCTGAAGTTTATGATATTTTAGTTATTATTACATTGGATCACGCGTCATCATAAAAATCAACCCTGCTTCTAAACTGATTTCCTGGCTACTGTGGTTCCCTTATACTGTCAAAACTGCCATTTTGCTGCTTTAGATTATAATAAAAGTGCTCCCAGTATGCGTTGCTCCCTGGATGGGTGAAGCGTTCAGGAGTGTTTTAAATTGTTCCTGGTGGAAACACTGACAGCGCCTCATGTGTTTTTACAGTGACGTTTGTCGTGTTTGGTTTGCTGTTTCTGTCAATTGAATTTTAAATGTTTCAAAGAGTGAACGAGAGAAAAAGGAAAAAGTGACTCTAGCGACGATCGAAGGAAACAGTCCTGATTTGTAGGAGATGTGCATGAGCGCACAACCCCAAACATGGCACAGGCTCATCGTCCTGCAGGAAGTTTCCAGCGCGATCACAGCTGATGGCTAACGTCCATCCACTGCATCATGTTGATGGGTGGACGGGTCGCACAGCTCATCGGATTGGTTTGGACTGTTAGTGGCTGCCATGCGTCAAGAAACGGAGCAGTGGATCACACAGCCGTTGTCATGTTGAATTCCCTGAATACAGAGCCCAGGTGAAGCTTTCTCTGTCGTAACAGATGGTGGATCTTTGCTCATGCGTGACTTCGAACCATCATGACTTTCTAGTCATGTAACAACAATCACACTCGTCAGTAAGCCACTGGCAGAAGAGCCTCTCATACCAATATTCAACAAACAGCAACACTATTGGCCCTCCATGAAAATTTTTGCGATTTCAGCATTTATACTGTTTCCATGGAAATAGACAGCATTTTCAAAACATTGCCACGTAAACATGAAACTTTTCAGAAAAAAAAATGCAATAAAGATGCCTTAAAGAAAATCTGTATAGGTGGGTTCAAAATGTGGGACTGTGGTATTAGAGTCCTCAGATACATGCTAATAAACAAATTCATGTAAAAGTTAAGTATTACAGGTTCTCAATGGAACTGTACTGATCTGGTGAACACTTGTGGTGTAAATGCATGTCGTGCATTTTAAGGAAAACAGTTTTATCATCCATATTGCTTATTTCATTACAAAAACAAGCGACAGCACCCTCTCATGGCCCGGCATACTAACTACATTGTTGTCAGTATGTCCGTTGCTGCAGTGTAAACGCACCACTTTATTTTAACAGATTTGGTGTTGTCATGCGAAATGTTGTCGTTGTCAGTTTCCCTTTCAGGCCACACACTGGGCACAGTGGCCCTTCAAAATTAAAGGTTGAGATTATTAAGTTGTGGAGACGTTGTGAGAGCCAAATTACTGGAACTCCACCGTTCAGCCGAGTCAAGAGAACAGAACAGAAGATTTTAAGAGGTCAAACGTCCTCCAAGACATTTGAGCCCTTAGTGTCCTGTTTTATTTTATGGACCATATTGAGGACTGTCAGTCAGACCTCCAGGTAGTCCTTCAGACCTCCAGTCAGACCTCCAGTCAGACCTATAGGTAGTCCTTCAGACCTCCGCTCAGACCTCCAGGTAGTCCTTCAGACCTCAAGTCAGACCTCCATTCACCTCCAGGTAGTCCTACAGACCTCCTCAGGCCTCCACCCTCGAACTGAAGTGGCTCTTCTTCCCGTCACAGCTGAGTCGTTTGATAATCCCTCAGAGGATCAAGGCCGGTTCCAGAGCCGGACTGACCCTCATATGATCCACATTAGGATCCGTGACTGACCACAGAGTCTTTTAAAGAATTATCCGCCAGGGATTAATAAAGTACTTCTGATTCTGATTCTGATTCTAAAGCTGTTATATGTCAGGTTCATTCATCATCCTGTGGCTCTGACGAGGGTTTCTGCTGAAACAGAGTTCTGGGGTCGGGTGGGACAGGAAGTAGACCAGAAGATGCTGAGCTCTGAATATTACAGCCATGACAGCGTAATCAGGAGATAAGGTAGTTGTCAGTAGTCCTTCTGATGAAGATAAATGTCTGTCTCCTCCAGCGAAGCAGGTCAGTGTACCCCTGAGTCACGTTTCAGCCCCTGACTCATCCAGACCATGTGTCCCCGCTAATCTCTCTGATTATCTTTTGGTCCAGGCGCTCCTGCTCTTAATCTGAGCACAACAAGGAGGATTAGCCTGAATATGACTGCTGGTCTACAAAGTCACCCCCAAACTGAAGGCTCAGGATGTTCCGGGGTGCCCTTCACTAATAATCTGAAAAACGCTCATGTTCAAATGGGGGAGAAGAATATTATGCTTATGAACAGGAAACGACAAAAGGAAAAAAATTGCCAAAATAGCAAACATTTACAAAAAATTACTTTCTGTGTATTATCATAAACAAATATGAGCCTGCAATCAATCTGTAATTTAAAGAGTCAGTTCCTTACAATTATTCTGTGTCAAAAGTTGGAGAAGTTCAGAGAACTGAAGTATTTCTGTGGTTTTATATATTTAGGAGGCCATGTTAACTTTTCTTTTTCACTGATTTCTGATTAAGAATCAATTCATTCATTCATTCTCTTCCGCTTATCCGTTTCCGGGTCGCGGGGGTGACAGTCTGAGCACCGTCACCCAGATCACATCGCAGCATTTAAGAACCTTCCTGCAGGTGGTGAGCCCACGGGAAGGTGGCGCCCGGTGTGGGACACGAACCAACTACCGACTTGTGAGTCTCATGCTCTACCAACTGAGCTAGCCGGGGGACAGAATCAGTTCTCTTTTTTTTTTTTAATGGGATGAAGAATCAATTCATCCCATTAAAAACTTTGATAAACCTTTTTCAACTCACTATTATTCAGCTCTGTTGCCATCATGAATCTCTTGGAATTGATCATGGTTTAAGGTGCGTTCACACATAGGCTGGACGAGTTACGAATATCATTTTCCCACCATTCCTGCCACATTCCTGACATTCTTTATGTGACGTAATGCATCTGAATGAGGTTCTCAAACTGGCGTATTGGTGCGTGACATTCCTGATGCTTGTGGAACATGTTTTTGGCTGCCAGAAAATCTTCCAAGAATAACAAGACTTGATAGGTGAAGTTCGCATCCGCGCTTGTCGATTATTTGTGATGCGTGGTGACGCATTATACAGCATGGCAGCATTCGCTCCACTGCAGCATCCCCCTCTCTGGGCAACTCTGGTATTTCCCTGGGCGAACACTGGCACCTCCAAGAGATGCATCTGAGATGGAGTGATTCTCTTTTCTTCTCATGCGGTGGCCCTCCTTCACAGATTGAGCCCTGGGCGGCTGCCCACATTGCTCATAGCAAAATCCACCACAGTATATACAAAAATCTCCTGATTCGCCACATTCCTGACAGATTGGTGAGAGAATGTGGCGATGTGCAATGGCACACAGAGCAGTGCACATCTGTGCATATTAGTGCGCAACACCGCAGAACAATGTTGGTAATGACTCGTCATGATCCGCCACCTCTTCCATCAGCTCCTTCACCTCCTCCATCAGCTCCATCAGCCCTGCCACCTCCTCCATCAGCCCCACCACCTCCTCTATCAGCCCCGCTACCTCTTCCATCAGCTCCACCACCTCCTCCATCAGCTCCATCAGCCCTGCCACCTCCTCCATCAGCCCCACCACCTCCTCTATCAGCCCCGCTACCTCTTCCATCAGCTCCACCACCTCCTCCATCAGCTCCATCAGCCCTGCCACCTCCTCCATCAGCCCCACCACCTCCTCTATCAGCCCCGCTACCTCTTCCATCAGCTCCACCACCTCCTCCATCAGCTCCATTAGCCCTGCCACCTCCTCCATCAGCCCCACCACCTCCTCTATCAGCCCCGCTACCTCCTCTATCAGCTTCACCACCTCCTGCGTCAGCCCCCCCACCTCCTCCATCAGCTTCACCACCTCCTCCACCAGCCCCCCCACCTCCTCCATCAGCCCCCCACCTCCTCTATCAGCCCCACCACCTTAGCCCCCCCACCTCCTCCATCAGCCCCCCCACCTCCTCTATCAGCCCCACCACCTTAGCCCCCCCACCTCCTCCATCAGCCCCCCCACCTCCTCTATCAGCCCCACCACCTTTGCCCCCCCCACCTCCTCCATCAGCCCCCCCACCACCTCTATCAGCCCCACCACCTCCTCCATCAGCTCCACCACCTCCATTAGCCCCGATACCTCCTCCATCAGCTCCACCACCTCCTCCATAAGCTCCACCACCTCCTCCATCAACTCCATCACGCCCTCCATCAGCTCCACCCTCTAAATGTCAGCAGGAGCCCCAGCAGGACCGGACTGGTGAGGTCTGCGGGGGGCCGCTACCGGCTAGCAAAGCGCTCATGCTAACTGCTAACAAGCAGAGCTGCTGTGGCTCAGGTGTAGAGTGGTCGTCTTTCAATAGGAAGGTTGCAGGTTTGATTCCCTGTCCACCGAAGTGTTGTTGAGGAAGACTCTGAACCCTAAACTGCTCCCAGTGGAGGGACTGAGCACCCTGTTCTATTCTATTCTATTCATTCCCTCTGTCCTCCGGTGTTGAAAATCTTTTGATTCTGCACATACTCATCTGCTTTACGAGGCCAGCGTGTATTTCTTGCTTAGTCTTGTAAAATACTTCTATTGGGCTCAACCTATTAAAGCTTTCAAGATGGAGAATGAATCTTTCCCTGGTGGACTTGTGAAGGTGTTTTAACAACAATCTGACCTGTAGTACAGCAGCAGAATGTCGATCTGTTTGCAGAGTGGGACTCCTGAGAGGAGCCAGGAGAGACTCCGGAACAAAACTGTGTGACCTCTGACCTGCAGGGTTAGAGCTTCTGTTGCCAGGCAGATTTACCTGTCGGCACAAAAGATCTGGATTCAAGGCCCCGTTTACATGACATCGTTTCAAATGACAATGTATACATTTGCATTTTCTTTTCAGAAAAATTTAGAGTTTTGAAAACGTCTATTTCCATGGAAGTGGCAGAAGTGCTGAAAATGATGCCGTTATGTCAGGAAATTTGTTGGTGCTGTTGTTTATTTCTGTAATGAAACCACACACATACAGCAGAGAACAATCCGCTCTAAACATCAACAATGGGAGAACACGAACATTCTCGTGGACGGACGACCAAGTTGGATTGTTTTTACGGAGACTGTCAAAATAGAACTACCAAGTCCAGTAGAATATGGACTGGGAGTCATGACACTCTGGAGGAAACATTTTTCTGACTGTCTCTACTGAGCATGTGCCCAACTGCTAGTTACTTTGGCCGTGGTGACCAGTAGCAGTTTTTTCAAAAAGTTGTGTTTTCAGTGGCCCCGAGCACCGTCGTCGTGTAAACTGACACCCAAAATGTTGCAAAAGTTTTGTATTTTCACTTAAAAACTGGGCCTAAGATATGAGCATTAAGACAGAAAAAGAAAGATGGAGCTATACATTAAAACCTTGTCATATGTGGTGACTCTGATCACTGGAAGAACATTCACCATCAGACAGTGGACGTCCAGAGCAGAAGAAGAATGATTGTGAAGAGAAAGAGAAATAAGGTCTGTGAAGCTCAAGGCCGGGTCGTCCATCGAAGAGTGAAGTGAAGTGTCTCATCGTCTGGGCTGCCCTGATCGGGAGGCCTTGGCTGATGGGAGAACACAGCTCCGCCCCCCCCCGGCCGGCCTGAGCACATTAACATGTGGGCTCTCACACACACACACACACACACACACACACACACACACACACACACACACACACACACACACACACACACACACGGGGATTGAGCATCTGGAGTTGGAGAAACATGCTGTCGTGTTTTTTGTTTCGCTGACGTCTCCTCCGTCTCTCAGACGTGTTCAGTTCTGCTGCAGTTCATTCAAACTCAATGTGCTTGTTTACACGCTTGATCTGTGTGTGTGTGTGTGTGTGTGTGTGTGTGTGTGTTGTGTGTGTGTGTGTGTGTGTGTGTGTGTGTGTGTGTGTGTGTGTGTGTGTGTGTGTGTGTGTGTGTGTGTGTGTGTGTGTGTGTGTGAAGATGTGCTTTTATAGCTAAACTTAGGACGAGGTGTGTTTCTTTGTGTGACACGAGTTTATAAAGTAAAAAAAGTCTGACATGGTATCACTGCACGTCAAGACTGTGCTTGTCTTTTGCAAACAAGCAGTGATTATATTCATTTTGTCGGCTTATTAAAGCGCCATCATTTGTTTATGTTCCTAACCAGCAGTTATTCTCGTGGTGGAACTTGTGGTTGGTTTCCCCTCTGTGACTCCTGTGCTGGATGTTTGAAACCTGTCGCTACAGAAGTTTGATTAAAACCCTGATGTCGCAGTCAAACACAATGGGTGGCTCCACTTTTATGAATTTACCTTTTGCATCTCGAAACAAAAGCTTTTTTATGGTGCAAGTTCTTTACGTTTCCATCAGGAGGAAACCTGTATTTATAAATCGATATATCAGTGTCATTTGTCAACTTGCATAGCATAGCAACTTGCTTGTCAAGGTTCATTTTTGAAGGAGATAGAATGTTCCTAGGTGTGTTGGATTATGGAACAAGGCCAAAATGTTAAAGGTGTTAAAAAACCCATGTGGTGGTGGCGGTGGGAGGGGAAGGAGTGGGGGGTGGGGGTGAATCATTCAGCTGGGAAAATTCACCGGGAAGTTGCCAGAAAATCAAACTTCCAGTTAAGGCAGAGGTCTTGGAGGAGTAGTCTGTTGCCAGAGAGCGGACGTTAAACAGCCCGATGTTGAGGTTGCTGTGTTCCGTGTTGGCGCTCTCGTTAGTCCACCTGGCTCAGTTGGCGAGCACACTGCTTTCCACGGTCCGGCGGGAGTTTCTCAGGTCAATCAGAAAAACTGTCACGGGTATCAATGAGATGTAAACACACCAAAGCTTTACAGATTATTGCATCTATGTAAATATTGGTTTAGTCGGAACAAACAATATCTTCGTGAGGATTTTCAAACTGCATATAAAGCAGTGGCACACTGTGAAATATGAGACATTCAACCACTAGAGAAAATATAACATCGTGTTTAATGAACAAAACACAAACTTCTCCTCCCTCTGCACTTGTTGCTTTTCCTCCTGTGTTTGAGATTGATTGGTAAATTTGAATCACGGGAGACTGTTCAGGACGTACCCTGTCTTCACCGATAGCCAGCTGGATCAGCGCCATCTCAAGATGGATGAAAGAATGTCAAAGGTTACTTCATTTACCCATAACTTTGCATCCTAATGCCCCGTGGCAAAAAAGACTTTGAAGAGGATAACTTGATCAGGATGTGGACCTCTATGGACCAGACTCTACTGAAGGGTGTCCAGTCAAACATCAGGCCTGTCGGTCAAAATTGTCCCTCACGAGGCTGCAATCCAGCCGAACCACCAAACAAATGGCAAAACTGTCCGAGAAAACATCGATTTTTTTTAAACACGTTTCTCATGGGTAGGGACACAACACAACACTGAGACCTGAGCTGAGATATCGGTGATGCTGACATGAACACTATCTGCCTGGTTGCTATCAAACAGCCTCAAATCCAGGCTGTCTGGGGGAGTTTGTAAAAACACCCAGAATGTAACAGCTGCAGGACACGTTTTCTGGACATTTCACTGTAATTTGTACCAGAAGGTTTCATTGAAATTATATTGAGATTGGAATCATTTTCTGTTGTAATTGTTTGGTTTTGTATAAATAAAGACATTTTCATCACATATACTCTGCACCACAAGAAAGAAAGTCTTTAAAACTTAAAGGTGACATTGGGCTGAATGTGGCCGCTGAACTAAACTGAGTTTGACCCCCCGGATCCACTTGTTTTTGCTCCATCTCTCATATCTGCCCAGACAACAGCTCGTCAACGGGCCACTTGAGACTGCTGTCACTCAGTATTTATCATGTTTGTCAATGACGGTGACAAATACTGGATTTTTTGGGGTCAGTTGAGGCTGGTGGTATGACGACATTCACCATTTCATTTATATATTTCAGACCTACTGTATAACCAGCGTTGTTGAGGGAATCAGACGTATTTCTTTGCAGTGTTCACATAGGTATTAGAAATAACATACTAACAGTCTTGGGTGGGTCTGTCGCGCTGCATAATGTAATAATCGTTCAAAATGTAATAATATAATAAATATTCAACTCATTATGTAACAACGCAGCATTTTGTAATAGTCTGCTGCATTTTGTAAAAAAAACCTCTTGAATGCATTCTTAAATGCACTTTGCCGTTTTGTAATAACTTGTTACACATTGCAGTTATTACAAAGTGTGGGTGATCCACTCTTTTACTAAGGATAATGTGTGAACATTTGGTGCATTTTGTAATTTAGCCTTTTTTCTGTATACATGGATCTATGTTTAATAATGAGAAAAAAAAAACAAGATTCAGTTGGACTAGAATTATATGTCAGTCTTTGCTTTTTCTCCTGTCCTGCCAACATAGCAATGGTAGAATGCAGGGCTCTAAATCGGGTGTAACTTTTTAGATCACCTGCCATTGTGGCTGGTAGATTTTGAAAGTTAATTCATATCATCATATCAATATCAGTATTTCCACCTGCCATTTCTTTTTTCTTGCAGAAATACAACCAGATTGTCAGTGCCATTGAGTGCATTTAATCAATTTACCCTCATCTTGTAAAAAGTATTGCAATGTGTAACAGATTCTTACAAAAATGCAGCAAAGTTTATTAGAAATCGCGTTAAAGAATTTTATTACAAAATGCAGAAGATTATTACAAAATGAGGGGTAATTACATAATGAGTTGACATTTTATTACATATTGCACCATTATTACGTAACACGGTCTTAACCAGAGATTAAATGTCTTTTCTGTGGCTTAATAACTTGATTTAATGCCGTAAAATGAGACGATGTTATGGAAACATTACTAATGGTACTCGGGTAAAAATACAAATCCTCCCTCCCTTGTTCCACCTCAAAGTTCTCGTCTTATGTTGTTTTTCATGCAGACCACAGAACAATGGTAAATTCTGCTCCGGCTCCAGCCGTCTCAACCAGCTGTGCAACACTCGGCCGTGCGCTCTCAACACTGTGGACTTCCGCGCCCAGCAGTGTGCAGAGTACAACAGTAAACCCTTCAGGGGCTGGTACTACAAGTGGAAGCCCTACACCAAAGTGGATGGTGAGGTGGTCAGTTCATTCACGCACGACTTCTCAAGTTTTTGTCAGCAAGTCTTTAAAATAGAAAGTACTTGTGGAGGATTATGAAGACATCAAGTGATTTACTGTATCCTTGGCGCATAATGCTCATTGTTCACCAAACACAAAGCTGCTGTGTACACAAATAATTGCAAATTGCTCTGGGCAAGCTTTCTCTTGTCTTAATTCTGCAGCTCTTTTATATTCTGTGCCCCACCGTACTCTGCAGGTTCAAGCCTCTTTTATAAAATGTTTCTTTACTGCCAGCCTGTGTTTACTGCAGAGATGATTAAGGTCAAAGAGCTGGAGGAAACTCTCACTGTCTGTAATGTGCATGGAGACATGTAGCCACCTGCACCTCTGACACAGTGGGATGGATTAAAAGAGGAAGCCTGCAGGCCGGCTTTGTTACAGACAGCTGAGGGAGTGCAGCGGAGGAGAGCGGCAGCATTGGCTGGCGTCCCAGGCCTGTTCAAACTGTTGATGAATGGGGGGCGATGTGGAGAGGAACAGACTCTGAACTGCCTTCTGGGACCTTGGGCCAAGTCACCCTCGCCGTCTTCTATTCTAATCAAAGGCGGCTGTGGAGACTTGCCTGTGATAACTGATCTGAAGTAGAAAATGAACCTGTAGCACCACATTACACCCCCTGGGTGCTTTCACAGCCTGTCTGTTTCCATTCGGTCTCACCAGCAACTGTACACACTGGATGTTCAACAGACTGTGTAACTTAAAAATCACACAAGAACTCAGCACTTTGTTCAGCTTCTGCATGTCCTCCTGACACCAGCTGTGCTGTGATTAATCTCCATGCCTTCACAGATGAAGATATCTGTAAGCTGTATTGCATCGCAGAAGACTTTGACTTCTTCTTCGCCATGTCCAGCAAGGTCAAAGATGGCACCTCTTGCTCTGACCACAGAGGAGACGTCTGCATTGAAGGAGTGTGTGAGGTACATCGGCTGCCTGGTTTTTGCTTGACTGTCACAGAATTCGCAAATCAGTAAATCAGTGAAAAATCAAGTGGCACTTTAACTGGTCAAAGTGAAGATATTTACAAGATCTTTTGAAACTAATTCTTTGACCTGCTGTGCTCATTTTACTTCCATGTGGAATATGACAGACTCCAGACATTTTAGATCCATTCACATCTGGAAAATCTCTTTTCTCAGTCTTGTCCAGTTGCTTCTGTTTTATTGCACACATATGTTACATCAGATCTTAAAGGTAATGTTGCATCTTGCCATCATGCTTAAGTTTTCCTTGAAGTCTAGAAGGATATAAATAGAGTTCCCCATCATGAAGACGTTTGGGTATCATCAGCATATAATCATCATCTTAGTAAAATCATTTGCGGTTTAGTAGCAGCTTTCTTTGAATTCACACAGGCCTTGTTAACGTTTTGTTTATGTCAGAAAAAGACCAAAAAGCTTCCATTGTTTGTTTTGTTTTGTTTGTTTGTTTTTATACAATTGGGGGCATGTTGAAAAGAATCATAACATTGTTGGTGATCTATCACACAAATGTATTGAGTTTGGGTATTTACACTGTGATGTTCAAATTTAAATCAAATCAGGAGAGTTGCTAAAGAGGTTTTGATGTGTGTAAAGCAAAAGTTGCTTCAGATTTCTTAATTGTGACAGTTGACAGTCAAATCCAAGAATACATATTGTTTTTATGACAACACTGCACACTGAGACAGTGTTCTGGTGTGTGTGACGGTTTTCCGGTGTGTATGATGGTGTTCTGGTGTGTGTGACAGTGTTGTGGTTTGTGACAGTCTTGTGGTTTGTGACGGTGTTGTGGTTTGTGACGGTGTTGTGGTTTGTGACGGTGTTGTGGTGTGTGACCGTGTTGTGGTGTGTGTGACCGTGTTGTGGTTTGTGACAGTGTTGTGGTTTGTGATAGTGTTGTGGTGTGTGATGGTGTTGTGGTGTGTGTGACCGTGTTATGGTGTGTGATGATGTTGTGGTTTGTGACAGTGTTGTGGTTTGAGACAGTGTTGTGGTGTGTGTGACAGTTTTGTGGTGTGTGACGGTGTTGTGGTGTTGTGGTGTGTGACGTGTTGTGTGACGTGTTGTGGTATGTGTAACGGTGTTGTGCTGTGTGTCCAGGCGGTGGGTTGTGACCAGGTCCTTGGCTCCAGGGCCTCTCTGGATGCCTGTGGGGTCTGTAAGGGGGACAACTCCACTTGCAAGTTCTTCAAGGGCCAGTACACCCTTCAGCACCGGGCCAACGGTAAGATCCTCTTCGTCTGCACATGTTGTGTTCAGTATTTACCAGATAAAGGCTTTAAGCAGAGACTGTGGACAGACACAGTCAAACACAACACGAAATGAAGTGACTCAACAGACCACTTAAATCAGGGGTGTCAAACTCATTTCAGTTCAGAGGTCACATGCAGCCCAAATTCATCTTTAGTCATGGAACAGTAAAATATTGCCATTATAACCTTTAAATTTAAACTTTAATGTATTTATTTGTTATAGTGCAGAGTATACGTGGTGAAAATCTATATATTTTCACACAAAAAAAAAAACACTACGAAAAGCCAGTTTTCAAATAAACTGCTGGTGAAAAATACAGTGAAATGTCCAAAGAATTTCTCCTACTGTTGCATTCTGGGTGTTTTTACAAACTCCCCCTGTCATCTTGGCTGTGAGCTTGATAGCAACCATGTAGCTCGCTTTCATGACAGTGTCACCGATATCTCAGGTCTCAGGTTTGTGTCGCTACTTAAGAAATGGCATGTTTAAAATGTTCTTTGTGGTTTGGCCTGATTGGAGCCTCTTGCTTGGTTTTGGCCCACGGGCCTCATGTTTGACCCCCCTGATGGAGCTGGCAGTATCATCACACTTGACACACATGTAATCCCGATTCCTCCTTGACTTTATTCAGAGTATTACTCCATGGTGACGGTCCCAGCCGGAGCTCGGAGCGTTCACGTCCAGGAAATGGAAGTGTCCACCAGCTACCTGGCCGTGCGCTCCCTGAAGAGAAGGTACTACCTGACCGGTGACTGGACCGTGGACTGGCCTGGGAAGTTCCACTTCGCTGGGGCCGTGTTTGACTACCAGCGCTCTTTCAACAAGCCGGAGAGCCTGTATGCCGCCGGACCGACTAATGAGACGCTGGTGTTTGAAGTAAGCCGCCGCCGCTGCCGGGTGACATCCGTTCGGGGCAATTGCTAGTGACAGGGTCCCAAGCAGAGCTGCTGGTCTCTTTTAGTTTTTTAATCCCTGGACATGACGAGGCTTAGATGAGAGGAAAAAAAGCTAAGCCAGGGTGGATGGGACAAGAAGGCCTGCTGAAGCTGCCTGTGATGGTTTTGTTTGCTTGGTGACGTCAGGGAGGGTGTGTGTGGGGGGGGGGGGGGGGGGGGGGGGGTTGTCTGAGTGCTGTACGGGGAAACAAGCTTCTCGTGTAGCAACAAACTGTGTCTGTGTGTCAGTTTCATACATACTCAGATTTGAAAGGAATCACAATTTAATCATTAAGTCATTGCTTTCGATCGGCTGATGCTAGATTCTTGGACTTTTCAGGACTTGTTCGACACAACTCGAAAGTGAAAGAACGAAAAAATGAAATATGAAGGAAAATGTCCTGCTCTGCTCTGCTGACCGACAGGACGTGTAAGAGTAGAACTGCTCACAACACATAATCTTTATGTAATCCGAGTTTTATTGGGACTTGTCTGGTTTTTTTTGCCTTGACTCGTCTCTCTCCTCTTATCTTTACACCCGCTGTGCTTGGTGATGGTGTGTGTTTGCGCTGATAGCAGAGTTCAGAAGAGGTTGTGTAAAAACAGTTTGATGCTGGCTGTGAAGTCATGTGGAGAGCTTGGAGCTGCTTGCCCGACCTTTGACCCGGTGTAGAGGCTCTGATATCAGTCAGAATAGGTTGAATGAATAAATATACTTAATGTTTGTTAGTGCAACACGTGGGCAGGAAATAAAGCAGTTTGTGCATAGATCCCTTTAAACGCTTTCAGTGAAAATGGATCATTTAGCATTTCTGTTTCAGAAAAGTTTTGCGTTTACACTACAACTTTTTCAAAAGCGCTTTCACAGCAGAATATTCCTCTGGACAAAACCGGGGATTTAGCATTATCTAGTACTGACTTGTCCTCCTCCACCTTACGAGAGAAAAAGAAAACATTTTGAGTGCTTCCTATGATGAGTTCAGAAGGTTAAGACTGTTTCTAAGATTCTGGCAAGTCATCAGAAACCAAAACAATAAAAGAGGAGGGTTGTTGCACTTTTTAGCTGCTTAACATGCTGCCGCTCTTTCATTGGTGTGGAGAAAAGATTTTTGATCAAACTTGTCTTTTCAGCTCCGTCCAATAAATCGTGTGTCTCCCGTCACAAAGGCTCGTGCCTCGTTGGGAGACTTGCTGGTTCTTCCAGCTCCAGTCTTCATACACACAGTCACGTGTTCACCATTGCGTACACACACTTCGTGGACGTGACCTTAAAAGTGCTTCGTTGCGGACATGTGATCCGAGGCTAATAGAGCGAGTGAAATCCTTAAGTCAACTGATGAAGAGCTGGAAATCAGATGGTTGTTGGAGTGAGATGTTGTGCGCAGTAAAGCGGATGATTTAGGAGCTGATGTCTCTCTTCTGTTGCCTCCTGTTGGTAGCTGCTGGTGTGTTAGAAATCCGAGCTTCCCGCCAGCACGAGTCCTCACCGACTGGCCGAGTCATCGAGAGGTTTACGGGAGTGGCAGTGGAAAGTTTGGGATGTTCTTCTCACATAACTTTGTCAGCGAAAGCATTTATTGTCTGTTGACCTCCGACCTGCAGCTGTGAAACCAGACGTGGAAACAAGGTGACGAGTTGTGGTTTTTCCCTCCACTGTGGGTGAGCTGATGTTCAGATGAGGCTGAAAACGGAATCAATTCATTTATTACTTCCAGAGTAGACTACTGTAAGATGAGAGTTTATTTCTTTGATTTGTATATGAATGATTCAAATCACCACAATTGTGACACTGACCTGATATAAAAACCGATCTAAATTCATGGCCTGTCACAAAGTCCAAGCTGTGAGAAAATTCAAAATCCTTTGCAAGAACTACAAAGAGGAACACAGAAAATATCTTAACAATAAAGTCTTAAAATAAACGTTGAGGGGAGCGAAGGAAGAAAATTTCTTTCGATAACAGAAGCATTTTTGCTGAAGCCGATCTGATTTACACCTCCGGTACAAACAGGTTAAAAAATACACACAAACACTGTTTTACACGACCCGGGGTACACACTCCATATTCTCTACTAGTGAAGACAAATGTGCAACATGGATTCAGTTTTTTTCTGAGTCTCTCTTGACTCGGTTTTCAATGCGTCTTATTAATGGATCTTTAATGGAAATAAAGTTTGTGCAGGTTTAGTACAGGCGAACTTCAGCTGGTCAGGCCTTTGCCTGAGAAACCAGAGCTGGAACTTCCTTAAGTGGAACATCAGGAAGCCTCCTCCTCCTCCTCTGGTTCTGCAGGTTTCTTCCTCGTCCCACCGTGTCTTCTACTTGCTCATGGTGAATTTTTGGTTTTTCTCTGTAAAAGTGTCTTGAAATGACTGTGTTGTATTTGGAGCTGTAGAAATAGAATTAAGTTGAATAGAATTTTCTAACAAAGGGAAACTGTGATGACACAAATTCCAGTGTGATTGGTCAAACACAGAAATGCAGCAATAACCATCTTCATAATCTTTGAAGATCCACAAATAAAATTGCTGAGTGAAAAAAAAGATCCCATCAGTGTGAAGTGACTCTACAGTCACAAACACATGTTTGGGCCTGTTTCCACATTTTTCCACAGTGTATAGAAATCTGATTCCAGGTGTGGATGTGAAACAACCAGGTCTGCCTCAGATTTCATGGTGTAATTTCACTGTCAATTTAAAAAGAGTTAAGCTCCTAATGGTTCATCGTTTGTACATCAAGGATTTAATGGCTGCTGGAACATTGTGACACTAATCAACAGAAACTCTGCGCATCCCGTTCCGCCGGGCACGGACGGTCTATAGATTTCCTTTTTGGGGGAATAACAACTTCTGTGATGAACCCTCTGGTAACCTGGTCCTTTAAATAAGGACAGTGCGAAGCAGACTGAGTCTCAGCCTTACATCTGTGCAGCAGCAGCATCCAGCTGATCTGCAGACGACGCGGCCATAATCTCCATCAGTATGTCCTGTAATCAGTCAGAGAGGGAGAGGAGCAGAGTGGGATTAAAAGATTAACAATTCTGCAGTTGAACTCTTTGGATGTGAGAAGTTAAGGTCAAGACTTGAGCTGCAAATCAGAATCTTCATCTGGTTCACACTTTGGTCCTGCTGTTCCACAAAAGTCCTGAGAGGTCACAGAGAAGAGACCCCCAGAACTCCAGACCACCAGACTATCAGACACCCACACCACCAGACCCCCAGACAACTGAGTCCACCAGATCCCCAGACCACCAGACCATCAGACCTCCCGGACCACCAGACCATCAGACCCCCAGACAACTGAGACCACCAGACCCCCAGACCACCAGAACCCCAAACCACCAGACCACCACGCCACCAGACCCCCAGACCACCGAGACCCCTTGATCCCCAGACCACTGAGACCCCCGGACCACCAGACAACTGAGACCAGCAGACCCCCAAACCAGCAGACCCACAGACCCCTAGACCCCTAGACCCCCAGACCACTGAGACCCCCAGACCACCAGACCCTCAGACAACTGAGACCAGCAGACCCCCAAACCAGCAGACCCCCAGTCCACCAGACAACTGAGACCACCAGACCACCACACCAACCAACCCCCAAACCGCCAGACCCCAGACCACCAGACCACTGAGATCCCCAGACCACCAGACCCCCAAATCACCAGACCCACAGACCACCAGACCCCCAGACCCCCAGATCACTAGACCACCAGACCCACAGATCACCAGACCCACAGACCACCAGACCCCTAGACCTTTAGACTGTTACAACCTCAGCCCCTCACCCAGCTGAGTGTGTGTGTGTGCGTGTGTGTGTGTGTGTGTGTGTGTGTGTGTGTGTGTGTGTGTGTGTGTGTGTGTGTGTGTGTGTGTGTGTGGACTGGTCTTTGTTTCTCTGGGAATCACTGTGATCAGGTTTATGAAAAATGGCCTCATCATTGTGTGCGACTGTTGTGCACGATGTTTTTTACAAATGTGTCCTGAAGTTGCTCCTCGGCGACACTTGATTATCACTGAACATCAAACTACAGATTCATCAGATCAACAGAAACAACATTTGAGTGTCAAACTTTATATTTGCAGCAGCTCAGATACTTGAGTGTCGCAACAAGATGAAACCGAGCGGAGAAGTGATTTAATTTAACAGCTTCTGGGGAAATGCTGAGAAATGTAGGTTTCATCGCGCCGCCTCGCCAACGCTGATGTCTTTTTAATGTGCACTCGATGAGATTAGAAAGCCAGAGGAGCTTTTCAAGTACAACTGCTCGATAAAGTGAAAGCCTTCTTTTTTCTCCTGGATGATGTTTTACTCAAAGTTGGAGCACTTGTACTTATTTGATGGCAATGGCTGTCTTTAAACACGAGGACCATTACAATCAGGAAAGGTATGAATGTCCCTACGGCAAATGAAGCGGTAAAAAACTTGTAAAGGAGTGAAAATGGTTCCTGTTCGAATTCATTCTCAGTTTGGAACCGTGATGTTTTAACTGGACGTCATACTTCAGACTCAGTGAAGTGTCACAAGACAGACACATGTAAAACTAGGACTATGTTATTCAGCAACTAAAACGTTTCCCTTTAAAACCGGTGTGTTGGAAGGAGAAAAATTATCTGAAGGATTTCAGTGACGTTGACGTGGCTCTAGTGAGGCACTCTCAACCTGCTGGAATCAGTTTCTATAAAGACTGGTCCGCCAACAGATTAACTGGCTTGTTGAGACAAGTGTCTCATGGAGGCTCCAGGATGTAAAGTGGACAGTTTCAACAGGTCTGATTCAGCTGCAAAAGGAGGTCCTGCAATGAAATTGACAGATGGTCACAATGTTATGACTGATCAATCTAACTATGTGAATAGAGAGTTGAACAATCAGTGAGTCCACTGATTGTTCAACTTGTACGTCTCCACTGTCAGTCCCACTCGTCATTTGTGAAACTTTTTTTGTTGTTGTCGACAGTTCTGAAACACTGTTTAGTCCCACTTATTGATTTGTGTCGTCAGCTACTTCCTGGCTGCAGCGCCTGGGTAGATTTGGAAGTCCTGTGACAGAATGGAGGAAGTATTTTGCTGCCAATGTTGGATTGCTTTGACTGGAATTGAGTTCATGAGACCAGCGTGAAGTCATTGTTGCTATTGGGACTGATTGGTTGTGATCTTTGGGTCAGTGTGGTAAGATATCACGTTTTCCTTTGTTCCTGCTGCCTCACTATTCAGTCATGAGCTTTGGCTGCGATTGTCTCACACTGAAGAACCTTCGAGGATATATCTGACATGACCATTTGTGAGAAAGCCTTGTTTACATGACGATGTTCCAAGTGACAACGTGTCATCCCTTAAAGAAAGGTGTTACACCAACAGACACACTGACAACAATGTAGTTAGTATGCCGGGCCACAAGTGGGCGCAGTGTTTTTATGAATCCACACATACATGTGTGTAGAGAACAATACGCTACAAACGTTAACACAATGGAGACGACCCAACTCCGAATGGACAGATGATAAAATGGATCCTATTAGAGGTGAATCTCAACTACAATATTACCAGTATAGACTTTAAAACTAGAATGCGGACTGCGAGTCAAGCCACTAACCCATGTTTGTTACACGCACATGAGCAGAAGAACTATTTACCATGACAGAGTCAAAGTTTCACCATGGGAGCCGGTCAGTAGGTGGCTGAGTGTGTGGATGGTTTGGTTCGTTGATTAGTTGTTTGGTTGGTTGTTTGGGCCGTTGGCTGGTTGGTTCGTTGGTTGGTTAGTGGGTGGGTCGTCTGGTTGGTTGCTTAGTTGGTTGGATGGTTGGTCAGTTTCTTGGTTCGATGGTTGGTCGGTTGATTAGTTGGTTGGTTGGTTAGTGGGTGGGTTGTCTGGTTGCTTGGTTGGTTGCTTAGTTGGTTGATTAGTTGGTTGGATGGTTGGTTGGTTGGTTGGTAGGTAGGTGGGTGGGTTGTTTGGTTGATTGGCTGGTTGGTTTGTTGTTTGGTTGGTTGGTAGGTGGGTGGGTTATTGGGTTGATTGTTTGGTCGGTTGGTCGGCCGGTTGGTTGGTTGGGTGTATTGAGGATTGCAGACAGCAAGAAAGAAAGTGAATTTATTTAGAAAGCGTCAGGGCTTTCAGGACATGTGCTGCTCTGTTGGTGGGATGATAAAACCTCCACCCAGTGTTTTTATAGCTACTGAATCACATCGCTGCTGGTTTTTTGGTGGAGGAGCATGAAAGTTGGTGAGTCTTGGTTTGCTTGGATAAACATCCAGTCCCAGTGTGGTTAGTGGTCCCAGCAGCGGGATTGGGTTGGTCGAGCTGTTAGCAACAACAAAGGAAGTGTGGGGGTTGAAGTTAATAGACTTCAGTCATGTCGCACATGTTCACTGCTTCAGTCACATTCACCCATTCACACATCCCGTCGACACACCGAGGGGGTCCAGTACAATGTTTCCTCCACAGTGTCACGTTCATACGAGTGTCCGTGTTCTCCCATTGTGACTGTTGATAGCGGATTGTTCTCTGCTGCATGTGTGTGTGCTTTCATCACAAAAACAAACACCAACAACTCGTGGCCTGGGGTTTTCAACGTTTCTGCTGTTTCCTGTGTAAACGGACATCGTTTTTCAAAACGATGCCGTGTAAACACAAAACCTTTCTGAATACCAACATATGAGAGAGACATAGTTTTCAAAACGTTGCGACATAAATGTGAAACTGTTCTGTCATGAAATCGCAAAAACTAAACTTTATGTAAACATGGCCTAACTAAGTTTCATTCACCAATCATTGCTCTCCTGGGTTTCCACTAGAGAAGTTATTCTTGGTGAAACGCTCCTGGACTGATGTGTGTGTCAGTGTTGGCATTTGGACTGTGTTCAGGCTGTTGGATCATATTATTACTCACCTCACATGAGCTGGACCACAGAAGAGTTAAAGCTCCACTGAAGCTGGTTTACAAATGACACGCTAAGTGCTGACCATGTAAATGTGCCTGAGACAAACCTCTTGCTGCTGGCAGCTCGTTTTAATGACAGCCTGGATCTTCTCTTGTAATGGCCATGTCTGCTCTCATTCATCCGTCAGTCTCCGCTCCACTTCAGTGTCCAAATAAATCTGCTGGACAGAAAAAGGTAACGCAGACTCACTGGCCAGTGAAAAGGATGTGGTTACAAAAAAAAAACCACTAAGTGGAAACTGTCTCTCACGTGCAGGCTTTAAAAAAAAGACCTTGTTACAGTGTGGTCATCCAGTTTAAAGAAGAGATGAATAAAGAACTGTTTCATCCAGCAACTCAAAAGAAAAACAGACGCCACATCATCGCGAGTTTCACTTTTACTCTCATGCTGTGGCGTCCATGATGGGTGAAGTTATTGACGATTGAACGTGAATATGGTGGATTTCAGTGTTTGTGTGATTCATAATTCTCCTTGTGTATTTTTGATGGTCAAGTAAGATGGACGTGGTGTGATAAACAGAGTTACTCTATTGATCCCCCATGTCGACGTATTCAACTCATCTTCTTCACTGTCACCAGACTAGGACCTGGCAACCCGTCAGCAGAGATTTGAACTTGAAAACTTCCACACACCACTTTGCATTTCTAACCTCATCGTCACAAACTTCCCTCATTTGTGTTTCATTTGTGTACATGATATATCGCAAAAATTAGAAGGGATAAAAATCCTCTGAAAACCCTGTTCTGCATGCTTTAGGTCCTGTTTACACAACGTTTCAACTGCAAACGCATCTTTTTTGCATTTTAGTTTCAAGGCAAATTTACTTAGAGCGCCATCCAGATACAGGGCCATTCAGAGTGGTTTACAAAGAAATAAAAAGAACATATTAAAACAAGAAATTATGAATTGTAATCTCAAGTGATTAGGAGAATGAATTACTGGAAAACCTCTCTCACACACACTCTTTCTTTCCATTGGGTTGACCTTTTTGTCCTTTTGGTATTTGGCGTCTTAAATCACCTTGAAATATTCCCTCCCCTCATCAGAGAACCAGACACGCCACGCTGTTTCGGTTATCTTTGCAAACAACGGACTCGCTCTTACGCGAAATAATGAATTTCTACATGAGCGGAAGAAGCATATCACTGCATCACTCTAAAAATTGATCTGCTATTAATTTCAAGGAGCAATTTTCAACTCAGTCACTTTTCCAAAGGTGAGTTAAAGAGATTCGGAAAACATCAACTTTACTTTAAGCCTTTCCCTCATTGGTATTCAGAAAAGTTTGGAGTTTGCAAAGCATCATTTTGAAAGGGATGTCTTTTCACAGGGAATTGGCAGAAACCCTGAAAACGATTGAATTTTCCTTTTGGGCCACAAGTATGTGCTGTTATTTCAAAAGTTTTCTGTTTTCACTTGAAAAGGTTGTGGTGTAAACAGGCCTCAGATGCCCTCCTGCTTCAACAAACCTGAATGTAATGATGATCTTCTGGCCAGATCTTAAGAACGAAGAAACCAATTCCCCCATGGGAGATTAATTCAGTTAATGAAATAAAAATAAGTTAAAACGTCAATAATGTCAACAACTGTGCTGATCCTCAGCTCTCACAGTGAAGACGTTTTCTCGGTTGAGCTTGTGTGTCGGAGCAGGAAGGTAAAACATGGCAACCTGATGGGAACCTCAGCGTGTTCTCTCTGGATGAATGAAGGTCAGAAGATGAGCCACCATGTTTCTGACTGAGTGTTTGCGTTCTGCCGGACAGATCCTGCTGCAGGGGAAGAACCCGGGCGTGGTGTGGGAGTACACTCTTCCTCGCAGCGAGAGGAAACCGGACTACAGCTGGGGCGTGGTGCGCTCCGACTGCTCTGCTCCCTGCGCTGGAGGTGAGATCTGCCTCCACTCAGCCTCTGGGTACAGAGAGTGACTCGCCACAGTCACTGACATTGTGGTGTTGAAATATCTCTTGTTTTTCCATTAAAACCGAATCAACTTTGTTCTCGATTATTCTTTGCTATTTCTTTTGTTAAAGAGGAACTACTCTAACTACTCAGTTTCAGTTGTTTCTACACTACTTGAATACATTTCCTCAGTCACATCATCTGATATTATAACCTATGGCAGTAATCTCACCACACCAACAGAAGCTTACACAGATATGTGTAATTTAAAGGGTTAATGACTTTTTCCGGCTAGCTAAGATACTTCTTACCCGTTAGCTTAGCATGATGAATTAAAGTCTATGGGAAATGGTAGCCACCAAGAGCTAACTCAAATCTCAGAGCGATTTCAAGCTGTCTTCTTGACATGCTTACCCTGAATAGGTATTGATGAAGAGTGGAGATGTTTTAGGAGAAGTTATATAGTGAAATCTATAAACACTGGGCTCTTCATTACTGCGCACTACTGATCCAGTTCCTGATACTGCTATCGGTATCGGTGCCTCCGTACTCAACTCAGTACTGAACATCATCGCATGATGCACGTTCATCTCATGCTGTGCTTTTAAATCTCAGAGATTTCAAGGATATGTTGCAGGATTTTAAGATCCTCAGTGATTGGCTGTCTCTTTCCTCAGGCCGCATCTCGACGAAGGCCATCTGCCTGCAGGAGCAGAAGACTCAGGTCAACTCCAGCATGTGCAACCCACAAACCAAACCCACGCTGGGCTCCCATCTGTGCAACACGCAGCCCTGCCCCGCCTAGTGAGTCCGTGTTGAGTGTGTGTGTGTATGTGTGTGTGTGTGTGTGTGTGTGTGTGTGTGTGTGTGTGTGTGTGTGTGTGTGTGTGTGTGTGTGTGTGTGTGTGTGTGTGTGTGTGTGTGTGTGTGTGTGTGTGTGTGTGTGATATGTGGCCTCCTCAGACCTCTCCTCCTCTCTGCTTCTTTTGAAAGCTTTTTGAATCAGTGTTTCCAGACTGAAGTGTTTACTGCAGCTCAGTGTCAAGTGGTGAGTTTTGGTGGCCTGCTCAGTCTCAACCAACCAAGCCCAAACTATTCAGAATATGCACTCCATTATTTTTAAATCTCGCTCGTTTCAAAAAATGTCTTCTTTTAGCCACACTTCATGTTGGTTTGAGCTGCGGTCAGAAAAACAAGTGTGTAGCTGCTGTCGAGGTAACGGAGTTCATGTCCTCAGTCGTATTTCGGACACGTGGCTGAATAAATAAACCAAAGTGGAGCATTTGTTCTGTAATTACGTGTAACGTGTAATTTTCATTAAGGGACACACTTGGCCGTTTTGAGATGCTGAAAGGTTACTCAAAGACGTCTCATAGTTGAAATTTATTGAAAGCAGTCTCAGTGATGAAACAAAATATTGGTTTTTGCCATTAAACAAAAATTCAGTCTTTTCTTACCAAACAGCTGGAGACTAAAGATTCCATCTTTTGTTCTCTTCAGTTTTGGAGATCAGGACTTACTGTAATCTTATTTGTGTATTGGGCCCCTTTTACACGACGATTTAAGTGAAAACACATAGTTTCTTTTCCGAAAGTGTTTCGTGATCGCACAGCACTGTCAGGAAAACCACGTCTGTTTCCACAGAAACGGCAGAAACGCTGGAACAGTATCGTTTTCCTTTAGGGCCACTAGTTGACGCTGATGACTGTTTTTGGAATGAAACCCCACACGCCTGCCTGAAGAGAACAAAACACTACAGACATTAACAACGGGAAAAGTAGCATTTTCCCCAGTTTCCACAGAGATGGAGTCAGAACGTTTTAGAGCAGTTCCACCCCGGGAGCCCAAAACACAACAAAACTTTTGCATTTTCACTTAAACATGTTGTTTAAACGTGGCCTTAGACAACAGTTATCGCCTGCATCTTCAGACACATGGTGGCTCACCCATAACGTGGATGACGAATGACATATCCAAGTCTGGAATGGATCATGTACTTTAGTGAACACTTGAGAATAAGAGAAAAGAGAGAGAAACAAAGAAGGACGAGGCTGAACAGCAGGAAGAAGACATGAAAAGCAGCCCAGAGCATCGCCGCTCTCGTATATCCTCCACCCAAAAGCTTCCTGAGTTTCTCTGCAGCCACGTCGTGCCCCATGTTTTATCTCTTGTCGTCTAGACGCTGTGCTCAATGGCATGCATTTGTTAAAGGAGAGGGCGCATTGAGGGAGCAGCGCAGCAGAGGAGGAAACCAGGCCAAAGTGTCATGGAGTAACAAGATGAAGCAGCTTCTCCCCGGCTGCGTTCAGCCCCTCGGCTGGCGGGGCTGCAGCTAGGCTTGGTTTACAGAGAACCCAGGCTCGGGTTCAGAGAGAGTGCGCGCACACACACACGCACACACACACAAGCGTTTCCTTATGCACAAAGCATTTGTGTGTGAGCACTGAGGTAAAAAATGGGAATCGAAGCTGTTTGTGACATTAATAATCGTTCAGTTTACCATGAGCCACGCTGCAACACGTCTCCCATATGAACTTTCTCCTCCGTCCGGGGCCCGATGAGCCAGACACCTATCGGTTACTCCTCCAACATACGGCCTCTGTTTCTCGCTAAGTTTCCCACCGTCCGAGAGGACGTTCCCTGCCCTAATGTCAGAATACCATTTGTCTTATCGCAGTCAGAGGTATTAAGCAGCCTGGTCGTGCGTTCTCCCGACCCTCGGCGGTTATATGCTGGGTAAATAATATCAAGTGTTGTTTTCCACCCTGGGAAATAAAAGCACTTTGACAGGCGTGGATCTACTTGTATACAGTAGCTGACAAGCACGTCTCAGGCAGATTTACGGGCGCTGCACGGCGAGCGGCGCTGAGCGGAGCGGAGCTGAGCGAGCAGCATGAAAGCTCTAATGACTGCATTAAGACCTGCAGGATGTATGGCCACGCATTCAACAGCACAGGAGAGAAGAGATGACAATGAGGTGGGGAGCATGTCTGTGTGTGTGTGTGTGTGTGTGTGTGTGTGTGTGTGTGTGTGTGTGTGTGTGTGTGTGTGTGTGTGTGTGTGTGTGTGTGTGTGTGTGTGTGTGTGTGTGTGTGTGTGTGTGTGTGTGTGTGCGTGCGTGTGTGTGTGTGTGGACCTGACAGAAAGTGGCTGTTTATCTTGCCGTGTGTATCTCGGGTGCTGACAGGCCGATCATGCTTTATTGTGCAGAAACCTTGAGATTCCCACGAGGCCCGGCCAATCTCGCCATACAGAGCCCCTCCACCACCCTCCTCCACCACACACACACACACACACACTCTCGCCCATTTAAACCCCCCCCCCCCCGTTTGCTTTTAGATCTGCTTTAAACCCTCTGCTGAAGGCGTGTTTGTGTTCTTTCGTACATGAAGCAGGAACGCTCCGAGAATTTAAAGGAGTCACTTCAATCATCTGGCTCAGTTCACATTTAGCAGACTGATATTTTCTTAAAAGTGGGCTCCGGTCCAGTCCTCATCCCACCTCCTCTTCGCTGCTTAAAGTGATGTTGCTCTTTCTCTTGGCACAGAGCATCTGGAGAGTCATTTATCTCATATTAAGAAGATGTAGCAGCATAAGTAGACAAATCAAAGCCAGCCATGTTGTATCTGTGCCAGAGAATAACACTCAGCAAGACAAAGATACTGACCTGCGCCTTTATCCAGCCTTCGTTTTCGTAAGAATTATACATCTCTGAAGGCTGATGTAAGTCAGCATTAATCTGAAGAGTAGAGGATTAGACACATTTATCAACAGACTTCCTCCTGCTTACAAGGAAAATGAAAGAGAACATTTTAAGAACGTGTCATTATCATGTGATGAATCATGAGGAAGTTTAGTGAAGTCGGAGACATAAATACAAAATGTTGAATCTCTTGCTTTGTGATGCTGGTGAACTTGTTGATCTATTTACTGATAAAGCCACGGCGTCAAACTCCTTGTAGTTCAGAGGCCACGTACAGCTCAACTTCATCTTGAGAGGGCTGTGAAATATTGTGCCTTAATAACCTTTAATTCAAACTTTGAAGTTTTACTTTGGTGTGGCGCAGAGTATACGTGATGAACGTGTCCATATTTTCACAAAATCAAACAATTACTTCAGAAAATGACTCCAATCTCAACATAAAGCCAATTTTAATGAAACCTTCTGGTGCAAAAATACAGAGAAATGTCCAGAAAACTTCTCTAGCTGTTGCATTCTGGGTGTTTTCTTTGAAATGTTTACAATTTGCTTGGTGGCTTGGAGACTCTTGTGGAACACTTTCGGCCCATGGACCTTATGTTTGACACCCCTGCTATAAAGGGTATATCATTGTAGAAATTGCTGCAGAAAAGGTTGCAAATGAAAAAAATACAAATTTTCAGGGTGAATAACATCAAGCGTCCAGTCGATCATGTCAGAAAACCCGTCTCACAAGGCTGTTCAAGAACAAGGTTTTGAACTTTATGTCCACATTCTTTCAAACAAAATGTAATATTTTTAAATGAGCTGAGATCCTTAAATCCTTCCATTGTGAGATAAGAGCCAGAACAAGCTGTGTTTAATGTCCATCAACAGCGAAAACACTCTGAAAGACCCCTGAACTCATCAATCATGGGACAGGTCTTAATAGAACGGGACATTATGGGATGGGACATCATCGGGCAGGACATCATGGGACAGGTCTTAATAGAACGGGACATTATGGGATGGGACATCATCGGGCAGGACATCATGGGACAGGTCTTAATAGGACGGGACATTATGGGATGGGTCTTAATAGGATGGGACATTATGGGACAGGTCTTAATAGGACGGGACATCATGGGACGGGTCTTAATAGGACGGGACATTATGGGACGGGTCTTAATATTAATAGGACGGGACATCATGGGACAGGTCTTAATAGGACGGGACATCATGGGACGGGTCTTAATAGGATGGGACATCATGGGACGGGACATCATGGGACAGGACATCATGGGACAGGTATTAATAGGATGGGTCTTCATGGGATGGGTTGTCTTCCTGAACAGACTCTGAACATCAAGTTTCACACCGGCCAAAACCATCTTTTTGCTCCATGTCGTTCTTTTATTTTTCACCATAAAAATGACTCAAAACGATGTTGTACATGTGCCAGATGAGAAACTGTATTTCACTTATATAGAGCTTTTCAAGTGCAGACCCAATGTGCTTAGTCACATTCACCCATTCACATTCACACACCAATGGAGGCTGTTGCCATGCGAGGCGCTGTTCATCCCCAAGCAGCAGTTTGGGGTTCAATATCCTGCTCAGGGAAACTTCGACATGTGGACAGATGGATATAAGAATATGCCAGGCCAACAGGGGGCGCTGGAACTCAAATAGCATTAGCAGCATCTCCAGCTCGACCTGGAGCAGGTAGTCCGCCATTGTTTTTTGTGGAGAGGGTCGCGGGGTCATCGTGTCGAGAGGTGGCGCGATGACATCATCCTTTTCAGCTCATCACATCCACGTGTCGAAGTTGAGGCGGTGTTTCCGAATTTCCCCACCATGGAAGCTGTTTTCAAAACAAAATTTTCAGGCTCCTAAAACGCCGCGTGGTGTGAATGATCGGGCAAAGACGATGTGGTTATATGAAACTGTCCAGGGCCTGAAACAAACATTAACCTACAGCACTGAGACAGACCATTGAGCCCTGCTCATGACTAAAGTAGTACAGAACAGCGCTGAAAGATTGGAAATGTAGCGTGGTCTTCTTTATTTTGTGCATTTTCAACAAATCTGAAAATGTTTTTTTCGACAGTATGCCATTTTTACTTTGAAAAACCCATGAAATGATGATGTGATCAGAGTCCATGGTGGATTGACTGTCAGAGCCTGGTGTGTCATCATGTGATGCTGGTGGAGGCGGGGCACAAGAGGTGGATTGGTCAGAGAACACACACACACACACACACACACGCACACACACACACACACACACACACACACACACACACACACACACACACACACACACACACACACACACACACACTGAATGCAAAATAATTAGCACCAGAACATTTGAAATGTGAAAGTATAGTTTCCTCAAAGGAAAACAGTTAAAAGTAATAGTTTGCAGTTGGTTGTATTAGAGCAACCTGTCCTGCACAGATGATCCTCAACATGTGTATTAATGCAAACGGGCTTCAGCAGACCGCTGGCCATGATATTATAGTCAGGATAAATGTTGACTGGTGGCCACTGGAGTGCAGCCGTCGCCTGCCGAGCCCCTCAGAACCTCCCTGCTGCCGGCCCCCGTCCCTCCTCAGAATACGTATTGAAACCTGCTGGAGATACAAATTACAGTCGGGGCAGTGGCGGTTTGCAGCGGAGCAGATTGGCACTTCAGCCACTTCTACCCAATGATATATTGTTATTTATAAGCCAGGAAAAACAGTCCCCAGACCAAAACATCTCAAAGCGATGGCTCACATCTCTCTGCTTTCAAATTGCAGCTCAGTCCTCCTGTGGTATCAGAAAGGGAATGAAAGCATTTTCCTTCCCCTGAAGCAGGTCGGCGGTCTCTGTGGTGGCGTTTGGTCTCAGAACCGGACCGAGTCATCTGCCCATCTCTCCATCTCCCTCCTCTGAGCCTGTGGTTGTCAGACCACTCATTTTCGGAAATCTCAGACAGAAGCTATTTTAGAAGCAGCAGTTGGCTTTTCATCAGCGGTAAACCCAGAATTTAAAGATAATGTAGAAAAAAAAAACAACAACCTCCAAAACCAAATAGATTATAATTGAAACGAGTGGAGGTGAGACGAGGAGTAAAAATAGTCAGCATGTGGGAGCAGATCGTCAACGTGAGGAAGAGGAGGGTAGATCTGTCTTTAGCTCTGCTGTATATTGTAGTTGGCTACGGGGAATTAGAAACGCTGTAATGGAAGTCGTATATAGAGTTTTGATGTTTCCGAGCAGTGCCGATAGAGAATCATGGAACAAAGGAGGCATATGAACATGTGTCCAGGCTTTTCTGGTTCTCCTCTGGAGAGCTGGTTTGTCCAGTGGTCAGGATCCGTTCATCCTCCAGTGGTCAGGGTTCTTTGTGATTTCCTCAATGTCACTGGACTGATTCCAAAAACGGCTTTATTCTTACCAAAGTTGATGTTTTTTCGAATGACCGTTTCGACACATTTTTCACATTTCACTCGGCAATGGACGAGGACCACACTAAAGACACACGTTAGGGTGTTTGGAGTTTTAATACAACTTTAAAAAATAAAAAATAAAAAAAAAAGCATCCACAGAAGCAGTTGTGGAATATTTGGTTGGTGGATGCACGCTTGCATGTGAGGTTAATTGGTGACCTTAAAACAGCGTGGTTGTTTCTGTGTGTTTGTCCTGTGATGGACCGAGACCTGTCCAGGTGTAGCAGTCCTCAGCCAGTCAGCCGGGATTCACTCCAGTGTCTGTCGACCCTGAACAGTGGCATAGAAGATGTATGTATGTATGTATGTATGTATGTATGTATGTATGTATGTATGTATGTATGTATGTATGTATGTATATATGTATTGATTGATTGATTGATTGAAGTGTTTATTTCGAATAAGGTACGAAAACAAATAAGAAAAAAAGAAAAGAAAATTAACAACAAGTTTTCCTCTCAAATAAATAAATAAATGAATAACAGTAATAATAATATAAAATAAATCAAGGAAAACATCGTCAGATGAGTATTCAAAAAGGAGTGAGAAGAAGTAAAAACTTATTTACTCTCACCCCTTGTCACAAGTAAATAATAAATGTATGGATGGATGGATGGATGGATGGATGGATGGATGGATGGATGGATGGATGGATGGATGGATGTCTTGAATGCAGTGTTTTCTAACAAGTGGCCATTGAGGGTGTGAAACATGTGGGCCGGGGCCACCAGCAGACTGCTGGAGAACCCTCTCCAGGCCACAGCATGATTTATATACTTTCATTGTTTTAGCCCATGAAGTGGACGTATAATGTCCCTTGAGACCCCAGCCCACACATTTCAAGGTTACGACCTTTTGAAAGTTATATCAGAGTGACAACCTGAGATCTTTAATAGCAGCAATATTTTAAAATTGCATTTCTTTTAGTTAAAAGATTGTACGTTTGAGTTTTGTTCAAAGCTTTTTGAATCAAATGGTTTTTTGGGGGTTTATTTCACGTGCTCTTTGGAAAGTAATGGACTTATTTCGGCTTTCCTCTGGAGACCAGTTTGGGCTGCATGTGACCTTGTTGGCCACCAAAACTCCCATTTCTTGAGCTCAGTTGTGTGTTTATGTCTGAGAAAAGCCCGTCCGGCTTGTGCCCTGATCCTGATCGTCCTGAGTGGACTTCCCTCCTCTCACACTAATGTTTTGTTCCTGTGTGGTGCTCAGCTGGGCGACGGGAGACTGGGGTCCGTGCAGCCGCTCGTGTGGAGGAGGCCAGCAGACCCGGAGCCTGCGCTGCCTGAGGAAGGTGACCTACCAGAGGGAGGAGGTGGTGGCTCACTCGCTGTGCCCCGTCATCTCCCCGGCTCAGATCCAGCCCTGCCACACCCAGGCCTGCCCGCCCGAGTGGAGCACCGGCTCCTGGTCTCAGGTGAGTCTGAGGCGGGGGGGGGGGGGGGGGGGGGGCTTCACGGCTCCAGGCTGAGGTGGATCACCATGACATTTGTTTTATGATCCCTGGAGGTGAAGGCTGAATGACTCTCGTGACCCTGTGACTTTATTTTTATGACTCAATGAGGCTGACATCTGTGGGTTCAAGTCAAACATTTTAACTACTAAATGGATCCGTGAGGAATCTGGACCATTAATCAGGCTCCACGTATGAGGCACTGCTGACGCGACATTTCAATGAAAACGCTTCATTCTGACGGGTTTTTTAACCAGGCTCCTGAAACAATTATTAAAGCAATTATTAATGTCATTGTATTTTTTGTTGGTTTCCATGTGACCAAAAGACATTTTACAAGCAAAACCAGCTTCAGTGACATCATTAACATCCGACTCATGTTGTTTCAGCTCCTTGTTGGATCAGAAGTTCGACTGTGATCAACACTGACCTGTTTTAGATGACTTTCATTCATCTCCTGCAGTTTATCTACGAACTACCACTAACTCTCCCTTCACACACACACACACACACACACACACACACACACACACACACACACACACACACACACACACACACACACACACACACACACACACACACACACACACACACACACACACACACACACACACACACACACACACACAGGGCCACTACGTGTAAAAGTGATGCTCTACTGCCCTCTGTTGGCCTTTTTGTGGAAACAAAAGTTTTTAAAAAAGTTGTTTCAATTATTCAGCTTTAGTATTTATTTTGTATTGTACAAAATATATATATATATATATGTGTGTGTGTGTGTGTGTGTGTGTGTGTGTATATAGGGGATAAGGATATTAACATAAATTAACTGACAAATTGTAATCAAGTCATTTTGTTTCTTCCACTGTATATTCTATAAAGCTTAAATTAGTTTATATAGTCTTGAAAAATGTAAAGGCCATTCAAATGTAATTAAAATCTGTTCAAAGTGCCACACTGACCAAAATGACACCCTGATTAACGTCTTCAAAAATAAAAATGTCAGGAAATTTCTCTCTTGAAATCTTCAAGAATCTTTTACAATACTGACGTCTCATCCGACTCACATGGTGCTCATGTTTTACAAAAACAGGTGTTTTTTTTTTCTATCAAAGTGCATTAAAAGTGTTAGTATGTCCTGAGGTATTTTAACCTTTATTTTATTTGACCAAACAAATTATTTGACTGACTGAAAGGATTATTAATTGTTTCTTTAACTTCCTGGTATTTGTATCTAATATTTAAATCTGCATGTTGAACTGCAGGTCATTGAAATAAACCAAGGATTTTATCTCTACCTGCATTTCAGTGCAGTTTGGTTGGCAAGATGAACTAATTAATTTTACTGAATATCTCAATGGAAATATTCAACAGTTGAAGGATTTGCTCTGGGGTTTTTTTTCATTAAATGACATTAAGGTTTCTTGATTGATTTTTTAAATTGATGATTGATTCAAATTTTAATTGATTTAATTGATTTTCTAATTCATGAATATTACAGCACGTTTACAGTGAAAACGGGGAACTTTTTTTGTGTTTTGGGAATCTGTTTACACAGTGGCTCAAGGTGGAACTTTTTGAAATTGCTCTGACTGTCATTGTGTAAATGGGCCAAAAAAACACCTTCTGGAAACACTGCTCCTGGTCCTGGTCACCACGGCTGTAGTAACTAGTAGTTTTGCACATGCTCAGTAGAGACAATCAGAACAATCAGTTTCCTCCATCATGTCATGACTCCCAGTCCAGATTCTCCTGAGACTTGGTAGTTTTATTTTGACAGTCACTGTAATAACAATCCAGCTTGTCCGTGTTCTCCCGTTGTTAATGTTTAGAGCCGATTGTTCTCTGCTGCATGTGTGTGTGTGGTTTATTACAAATACAGACAACAGCTAACGATATATGTTTCAGTGTTCCTGCTGTTCCCGGGGAAATGAACATTGTTTTCAGATTGTCACTGTGTGAAAGTGTTCTGAATCGAAAACACAAAAACAATGTGTTTTCACTTGAAATGTTGTAAAGGTGGCCCCAGTCAGCTCCAGCAGTGAGTCGCGTCACTGATCGGCTGCGGTCGAGTTACGGGAGTCGGCGGGCTCTCGCTCTCAGTCACGCTCCTCCAGCGGCGGGCCGGGTTCAGACGTCGGTCAGCCGCAGACGAGGCGTCCTCGTCCTGACAGGGTCCATCAGTGACAGGATGTGTGTGTGTGTGTGTGTGTGTGTGTGTGTGTGTGTGTGTGTGTGTGTGTGTGTGTGTGTGTGTGTGTGTGTGTGAGATGAATGGAGGCTGTGGGATAAACTGTCCTGACGGCCGCTCTCCATCTCTGCAGTTCACTGGGAGTTTATATTGGCCTGGCGTGCTGTTGGTGGACTCTTTGATAGGTTGGGGGTCACATTGATCTCAGAGATATTGGATTAGAGTGTTTAATGATAGGCCGTAATGTGCTGCCATCAGAGCGCCGACCTTCTGTTTGCTTGTCCACCATGTGGTGAATCACAAATGCATTTCCACAGCTCGTGCCAAAGATTGCACCTCTCTTAATTTGGCCTAATGCTGGACCGTGATGAAAGCTGAAGGTTAAAACAATCACAGGAGGCTATAAGTTACAGCCTGCATTAGTGGACGTTGTGATTTAATCTGCAAACGCTCATTAAAGCCCCGCTAACTGAGCCACTAATCATCCTAATCTCTGACTCTTGCTCCGCTGTGACCTCTCCGGCTCCCAGTGCTCCAAGACGTGCGGCCGCGGGATGAGGAAGCGCAGCGTGTTCTGCCGCAGCACCGACCCGGGAGCCAGAGCCGTGGTGGTACCGGACAGCATGTGCAGGCAGCATCACCGACCCAAAGCCCAGGAGGCCTGCGTGCTGCGGCGCTGCCCCCGCAACGACAGGCTGCAGTGGATCGCCACGCCCTGGGGAGAGGTGTGTGTGTGTGTGTGTGTGTGTGTGTGTGTGTGTGTGTGTGTGTGTGTGTGTGTGTGTGTGTGTGTGTGTGCGTGTGTGTGGTGTCACATGAAAAAAAGTGCTGAAACAATCCCTGATTGAAACTAAAACTCTTTTCTTTCCCTCTTTTCAGTCTCAATAATTAGCTGCCAATTAAGTGTCATTATCTTTCAGCTTTATGCCGCCATAATAATCAGCCCTTTTTTATTGATTAATTAGCAAAAACAAACCCAGAAATAGAATTAATTGCTCACTACAGTCTCTCAGCAGCTGTCAATGCACAGCACTTCTGTATATGTAGAAATCTTTTTATAGTTCACAAAGTGTGGAAACGCTTCAACCTGACTTTGATTTGCTTGTTTGGATTTTTCAGCGATTTTCACATCATTGCTTCAGAAAATCTACTTTCAACAAAATGATACTTTACATATGTTGTCTTCACGGTGCCACTGCAGTCTTTATGCTTTTATGTGATTGAAATGAAAATATTACTAAATATTACAAAAAGGTTTAATTGAACTGTAATGAAGTTGAAAAGCTTGATAAGTGTTTCTGCTGCAGCAGCTGCAGGTTGGATAAACACCCTCACTGTCACCCATCAGGAAATGCGGTTTAATGCTCATTATTACATTTTTATTATTCATTTTGTTTTAATGGTGAAGTGAAGATAAACTTTATTCCAAAAAAACAGTTTGACAACAGATGGAGGGATAAGTAAACTCGACAGCTTTGTCCATCCATCCCCCTGCAAAATACCTCTAGGTACACTCCCCCAGATATGTGAAATTTGGTGTAGAGATTTAGCTCATGCATGTTAGAACATGGAAAGTAATCCTAAATGTTTCATGAATGTATATAAAAAAAAGATTATTTTAAGAGTGTATCATAACAAATAAAGAAGTGGTTTCCTTTATTCCAGCAGTTTAATAGAGCTACATGATGGAGGTTAGTGAATGTATGGCGCAGAAGAGGTGTGACGCGAGAAAGACTCTGTGGATGACGTGGTGTTTTGGCTCTGTTACTGCAGCTATCAGAGAGCTGGGCTGTTTGCTGCTCCACACCTCTCTGTTACTGCAGCTATCAGAGAGCTGGGCTGTTTGCTGCTCCACACCGGCGACACTCGCTGCCTTCATTTTGTGAAATTGTTCCTCCTGCTGCTCTCTGTTTCAGTGCTCGCGCTCCTGCGGCTCCGGCTTCCAGAAGAGAGAGCTGCACTGTGGGGAGAGAGACTCCCAGGGAGGGTAGGAGCCTGCACACACACACACACACACACACACCCTGGTCCTGTGATGGATCTGCTCACTGCGTCGTCACTGTTTTCGAACCAGGAAGTCACTCTGGCCTCTCCCGCAGGTACGTGGAGTTCCCGCTCCGCAGGTGCAGGAATATGGCCAAACCTCTGGTGGATCTTCAGCAGGGGTGTAACCGCGGCGCGTGTCCGGAGCCCCCCCGGGCGGTCCCTGGCAGGGCCACGTCCAGCGCCGTGGTGTTGGGCTGGTACTCCTCGCCCTGGCAGCAGGTACGCGGCGCCGCTTTCATCCAGAGCTGTCAGTGTGATGGGCTGTTAGCGCCGCGTCAGCGTTCCAGTTGACTCCCCTCCAGTTTGGAACTTCTCCCCCACATGTGAAAACCCGCGATTACAAAAGTGAAGCATCCACTCTGCCAGAAGAGGCATTTCTGACACTGTGTTTGAAGCCGGGCCAGGGAGTCAGACGTAAAAAAAAAGAAAGTGGTCCCACTAAGAGTCTGTGGACAAACTCACAATTAAAAGGGTTTAAACTGGTATCAGGGTCAATTCTCTTCTGGCCATGCTCCTTGGTGCAGGTTTCTATTCAGCCGTCTGATTGGCTGTCAAGCTGAGTCCACACTGCTGTGATGTGATTGGACAGACACTTCCGAGGCGTCATTATCTCCTGGTGAAGCCGTCTGACATCCTAAATCCTGTGAGGAAGTGTAGGAAGGGCTACATGAGAGTTCCACCTGTGAGGGTTAGACATGGAGATGATGGGTTAACGCCAAACCAAGCTAGAACGGCGGAGTTCACAGCTTTTCCTCTTGATATGCTGGTAGAAAAACCACAGGGAGCAAAATGCATTTAGGTGATATGATGTGACATCTATGATTGTAACCGTCAGAGGGATTTAACCTTATCATGAGTTGTCAATTTTATTTCTTTCGCTCCAGATACAACCCAGTTATATCAAGACACCTTTACAGAGAAAAAAACCAATTTGGAATGAGCATGTATAGAAGACAGTGGAAAGAGAAACTCCCCTTTAACAGGAAGAAACCTGCAGGACTCAGAGGAGGAGACTTTGCACTGTTCCAGTCAAGGTTGGGCGATAGAGGGAGAGAAAAGGAGAAGAGAGACATTTTAATTGGGAGGGATTCAAACCCTGGTTTCGGTTGGGGGTGACATTGTTGGTCGGTTGACCCGAACCCTGGTGCACAACAACTGAATCAAACAAATCAAAACAGTCTCTCGGTGCATAGAAGACATATCAAGTCAAGGTGAGGGGGGGGGGGGGGGGGGGGGTCATCTCCAACCCACCGCGCCCTGACGGCCTTTCTTACCAACATTAAAAGTGATTGTACAACTTCTTCACATTGTATCAGGGAGGTAGGAACATCTCCAATGAGACATAAAGGATCTAGAGAAGCTTGTCTACCCAGAGCAGCAACATTCCCACATCTCCTTTTGAAACTCCTTCCTGTTACAACCAACACGCCTCGCATCGTGTTCCCCTGCTGTGTGAAAGCAGTATGAAGAAGAAGTAGAGGAACTGTAGCTTATTTTTAACCTCTCCGTCTCTCACTGCATTGATTCCAGCTTACCGGGCTGTGGCAGCGTTGCATCTGATCAGTACGAGACATGAGCCTGTGAGCTGCTCGCTGTTCCATCGTCTCTGTCTCAGCCTGCAGAGTGTAGGTGGTGTGAGCCCACAGATGCAGCTCAGTTCTCATCCGGCAGTGCAGCAGCGGCTCTGCAATGTGTGCAATGGGCCTCAGATGAAATGTGAAAGCTCCACTCTGAGAGCCTATCGGGGGAAGGCTGTGTAGGCTACGTGTTACATCATCTATTATGCAAAAGGTCCTAAGGGCAACCTCTGAGGGCACCGTGTCTTATTCTGCTTGATGTGGAGCTTGTGATCGCTGCATGTATCCACCAGAGAGGATCTCTCCTGACAGCTCGCTGCAGGGCGAGTACACGCTGGTTGGGATGTTTGTTTTCTTCATCTGTTCTTTGTCTCTGCACAGATTCTTCCTCCATCCTTCCCCTTCCCTCCCCGGCTTCCTTTATGAAGACTGCTCCCACTCCAATCTTTAAACTTTCAGCTGTTTACATCTCTGTTCTTCCATTTGTCCTCAGTGCACCGTGTCCTGTGGCGGGGGGGTCCAGACTCGAACCATCCAGTGTCTCCGGCACGGTCGGCCCGCCGCCGGCTGCCTGCCCCACCAGAGGCCCGTCACTTCCAGAGCCTGCAACACACACTTCTGCCCCGCCGCCCCCCTGGCCCCCCCACAGCGGCCCAGCAGCCGGATGCCAGCCGCTGCCCCCACCCTCAAAGGTAACATCCTTAGACCGTGGGGTGGGGGTGGGGGGGCAGTATGACCCTGGTCCTCTGGGAAGGTCCTGATGGGAGGCAGGTGTTCTGATCCGTCCCTCCTGGTTCCTCTGCAGGTGTCCTCTGTGTGGATCACTTCAGCTGGTGTCACCTGGTTCCTCAACACGGCGTCTGCAACCACAAGTTCTACGGAGAGCAGTGCTGCCGGTCGTGCTCCAGCAAGAGGCCGTAGAGCGGCGCGGTGCAGGAAGCGTTCTCTTCCTGGACGTACTTGACTCAAACTATCTGTACAGAAGAAAACAAGAGGAGAAACAGACTCTCTGGCTGCTGGTGCTCTTCTGCCAAAGTGTTGTCCCTCATCACGTTGGAACTGGAAAGACTCCTTACTGTAACATAAATATATAAATATATAATGTATATGTCGTTGTTGTGTGAGTATTTTCCTTTGGAAGCCATCAGGAGAACAGCACAGGACTGTAGTGTTTCTAGCTGGCATGTTGTATATTTAAAGGCGTCTTGTTCTGCACGTCTTTATTTAAGTTATTATGAGAGGTGATGTATGACTTTACATGTGTTCAGGTGTACAGTGGATCTGTGACATGTTGTGTGTGTGTTTGGATGTTCCACCCCTTTGTTCCAGTTTCATCGAGAGGTGTTAGTGTGAGGCGTACGTGACTTCTCTGCTCTGCTCCTTCCCGTTATCCGCTCGTCCTGTTTATTTCTGCTCAGTCACTGTCATGACTGTCAACACCATGGAAACTTGTCACTCTGTGTATGTAAAGACGTTTCATTCAGCGGCGTTGTGAGTTCTTGTTCTTGTCTCTCCTGTGTGGTTCTAGTAGATTCCTCGACACATTCTCACTATCCATTACAGCCACAGTGTCGGGAATAATGAAGCCTGCTGTCTGCAGGTAGGAGGAGGGCGAGGAGGGAGAGGTGAGGAGGTTTAAATTGGTTTATGTTCATTTTGTAATTTAAATAAACATATGGATTTCACTTACATAATTTCCACTGCATCGGCCGTCTGAAATGACTTCACACTGTTAATCACATTTACCCATTCACACTCACATTCACACACCAACGGAGGCGGCTGCCATGCAAGGTGCTCAGTCCATTCATTGTGAGCAGTTTGCGCAGGCTGCAGACAGAGCTAGTTTAGTAGTTGAGATTAATCTCAAGACCAGAAAAGAAAAACTTTCAAGGCTTCGATGCAGCCTTTTCTTGCTTTTGCCAGGGTTCAGTGTCTTGCACAAGGACACTTGTGAACAGATGGGAATCGAACCTTCTCCCTTCCAATGGTGGGGCGACCAGATGACCTGCTCTACCAACATGTATAAACATGATAATATGTGTTAAAATCAAAAAGTGACAAAAAAAAATCACATATTTCTGCGTAAAAATAATTTAAATGATTTTGCTGAATTCCAGCAAGTTATTAGCTTTATTCTCTTTATTACCACTGCATTACTACATATTTCATTATTTGCAGAAAAAGACCCTGAGTATGACCTAGTTAGTTGTTGCCCCTAAACTCAATGCAAAAACTGGTTTCTAGCTTTACTAGCTGGCTATCAGCGTCAACATTCAACCAACAGCCACGGTGATGAGTTATAGACTGCTAGGTAGCTCCAAGTCATCAATCATCAATCTGTTTGTTACTACTGCTAACTGCAAGCCAGCCGCCAGCCAGCTGCCAGCTTTACTATGTATTTATATGTTTAACCAGATCAACTACTACTAACGCTAAATGCTGTGCTACTAGCGCTACTAACCAGTGATGTGCAGTCAGGGGAGGCAGAGTAGGCAGTGCCTACAAAAGGCTGATTGAAATGAATGAAAGATTCATTTTGATTATATGATTTAATTATAATATAATTATAAGATCTCTGGTAGCTTACAGTACCTATACGTTTGGAAGTGTCAGCATTTTGTGCTTTTCATAGCCCAAATGACTCGACACCGCCATTCCCTGGTATGGCAGAGAGGCTGCACAAGTCACTCACTCCTGTTGGAGCCAAAATCCTTTGTTCACTCACCCTCATGAGGAAGGGGGGGGGGGCGAGGAGGGGGGTGAGCCACGTTTCTTTGAGAACAAAGAAACCATGTGCTCAACCCTGGAAAATTCGCCATTGATCACATGACCCCCCCCTGGGGGGCCCCCGGGTCCCCCCTCCTCTAGCTGCGGCACTGCAGCTCGACGGCAGGGGGACCCAAAATCCCGTCATCACCGGGTCACCGGCCCGGTGACGCGCAAGCCAACCCCGCGTGGATTGGCTGAACCACGGCCAACGCCGCGGGGAGCCCGGAAGACATCATAACGGTATAAATTCAGGCCCGGGAAGAGATCCAGCCTCTTCCAAAACGAAATCGCGTCAACCCAGACGCACCTTTTCGTAAGGAGACAAAGCGCCTCGTGTTAACGCACCTGGACCGGGCCTGAATTTTCTTCACCTCGCTGGACGAGCTCAAGAAAAGCGGGAATTCCCTTTATTTTTGGTTTCCCCTTCTTTTTTTTCTTCCTTTTTTGTTTGCATCATCCGGACCCCGAGCGCGCGCTGCAACCGCACGCTCGTCTGCAGACCGACCTGAGCATCGCTTCTTCACTCCCCCCCTCATCGCAAGAAGCTGCTGATCGCCCCTCGGATCACACTACGGGTTTCCCCTCCGTAGTCCACGTCAGGTCTCTATTTTCTGGGACGCCAGAGAACCGCCCGCGGCCACAAATCGACGGATTTCACCTGGCCACGGAAGCACGTTTCCCCCTCGTCCAACCAAGTAAGGCTTAGAGTCTGGGCAGGAATTAGAATAACGTGATATTATTATTGCTGTGTGTTTATTGTTGGTACTTGTAACTTTGGGACGCCGATCCCTGTTTCTGAGTACTTTTGTGTCTACGCGTGGACGGCCATCCACGCGAATCATCGCACGCACGCGCGAGCCTCCTCATCCTCAGCTCACGCTTCTGCTCCCAGAGTCCATATCTGCCTGAACAGCCGTTTTTGGACTCTGTACGTGTAAGCTGAGGCGGTCGCGTCAGTGTACACAGTCAGACACCCCCTCCTCTCTCCTCTCTCTCTCTCCTCTTCTCCTCTGTTTCCCTGTTCACTAACCAGCGCACGGTACGGCCGCCGCTGCCTCCAAGCGCCTCCTTTCAGTGCGTCCCTGGGACCGTGTGTAGTTCACTGCGGCTCGGATTTCTCGGCCACAAGGAATCCGGCGCGCTCCCGACGGCTACGGCCCGTGCGGAGCTCAGTGACGTCACGCTATCCCAGGCAGAGCACGCCGAGCGCCTCTGGTGACCGGGTGGGTAATCACATCGATTTCCTCGCCGGGTCGCCGAGCCGTTTGGCGCCCTCTGGTAGTCGCGTGGGTAATTGCAACCGCTCGTACCGCCATCTGGTGGTTGCATTAAGTCATCACAACTGCCCCGCGCGCCGACGCGCACCTAGTGGCCAGATCGGGTGATTACACCGGACCGCCGACGTCTACCTCCCTCTGGTGGACGTTCGTGGTCATTACCCTCTCACCAAGTCACGCCCCTTTCGCTCCACAAACCCGCACACACACACACACACATCGCTCCCCACACTCGAACACACACACACCCACTCACACACATCGCTCCCCCACACTCGAACACACACACACACACACACACACACTCACACACACACACACACACTTTATTAGCTGGCTTTGTTTTGTATTGTGTTGTTTTATGAGATCTTGCTTGATGTTTATTGATTAGATGTGATTCATAGATTGATGATTTAGGAATAGACGTTTGTTAATAAACACTTAATAGTTGAATTGAACGATTCTTGGTGGTTTTTGTGTGCTTTTCAGCGACAACTGCTGGTTGTAACAGTCAGTGCTCGGATTTACAGCCTTCCTTTCCTGCTTCAGTTAAATTGCGATTATCATTTCAATCAGAAATAATAATTTAAACATTTTAATTGAACTTTCTTTTTTAAGACTGATGTTTCGTTTAAGACCCTAACTTCAGCTGGTGCCCCGACTTTGATTAAGTAACGGTAATATTCAATTGATTAATAGTTTGAATGGTTTAAATCAATTTCAATGATTTTAACGCTTTGGGTAATTTAACACACCTAGGAGGCGTTGGCGAATGAATGCAGGTTTTCCACGGGAATAACCCGCATTGCTTTTAAATAATTTTAAGTGTTTCATCGCATTTTCTGTGGTTAATTACCCGCACTATTATTGATTGATCTGTTACCCAGTTAACCTAATCACAACTTGAATTGTCTCTAAGCTATTGTTCATTTATTTTTGTTGCAGATAGATAATTTGTATGCTTTATTAATTAATAAATTAGTCAATTTATTCAATTAATACTCAAGAGTGCTTTTAATCATTTTTAAGTGGTTTTCGTGCATCTCAGCATCCAATTATCCAGTATTATTAATTCATAAAGCGCAAGTTTATCCAATTAATAATCCTAACTGCATTTAATTCAATTTCAATGGTTTAGCTCATTCAAATAACTCATTGTATTTAATTAGTAAACCCCGACTTTACTTAATTAATTCCAACTCCTCCTTGATTACTCCCGATTGTTATTAGATAAATAACCAAACTTGTTTGATTAACAATCCATTCTAAATTACTTGCAGATCACCTTCGGTGGTCCACTCCACCGAAGTAATTCAGCCTCCCCTCAGTTATTGACTTACAAATCGCAGGTTTGTTTCATTGATAACTTGAATCATAGGTTGCTCTCCGTAATTTAATCATCACTCGTAATCAAGTACCGTTGTTCATTGATAGGTCAATAGCCATTTGTGACGCCTTCGCAGCTTGAGCTTTTCCCCGGTTACTCCAGCGAGTCGCCTCCTGTGGGTCCACAGGCGCTTCGGTAGGTCACGCCACTGACCCGCAGTTGTCAACAAAGGAGTGACCCGTCACGCCTGTTGACCGGTCGTGCCACTGGTGGACCGCCTTCGCGATTGGACCCCGTGGAGGTTCCTCCCGTCAGGCGACCCTTTTTAGCTCAAAGCTGTTGGCCGATAACTGACTATTTACTCCAATCAACCTTTATAGCTTTGCATAACTTACACTTGGTACATTACCTTAGTAATCTATTACTCCAGTAATCCATTACTTTGGTGGCCTACCGCTAGTGATCAGTAATTGTCAACCCGTAAATAACAATTTACTTCTGTTTGGCGATTCGTTTATATGTAAATTACCTCTGACAGGGTAGAACCTTCCGGTAGCCTACCACTAGGGTAATTTGCATATTCTGATCACACGCTGACCCCAACACTCCTGCACTGTCTTATTGTGAAGGCCACACCCTCTGCTGGAGGTCACGCCCTCTCTTAAAGGCCACACCCTCTCCTGGAGGTCACACCCTCTCCTGAAGGCCACACCCTCCCCTGGAGGTCACACCCCCTCCTGAAGACCAACACCCTCTGCTGGAAGCCACACCCTCTCCTGGAGGTCACACCCTCTGCTGGAGGTCACACCCCCTCCTGAAGGCCAACACCCTCTGCTGGAAGCCACACCCTCTCCTGAAGGTCACACCCTCTGCTGGAGGTCACACCCCCTCCTGAAGGTCCACTGCTGCTCTGTCTTTGCCAGTCAGTGTATATGAATGTGAAAAACATTTACGTAAAAAGGCAGATTGCTACGCTGCCTTTGGACGTAACCATGCTATGCTAAAAGCTATACGTACGTTCACAGAGCATTTGTGAATTGATGCAGCGCTGCTACGCTCTCTAGCTAGTTGGCGGGTTAACAGGCAGGATGATAGTGCTGGAGACGATAAAGACGTTTTCACAACTTTCTTTGGAGGAAAAACAGCAGCTATTAAAAGATGGGGGATACCTGATACCTGATACCTGATACCAACACCTGAGCTACAGACCTTCAGCAAAGAAAAGGTCAGAAAATTGTTGGTCAATTTGCGCCACAAAAGTGGTTTCAGCACCGCAGACGCTCTGCCGTCAAAGCTGTTTTCATTTTCTCCATGTTTCTGTGTTTCCAACATAAACAATGGATGCGCTGCCATGTCATGAGATACAGCTTGTTGGGAGAGTCTGGAGACTGCTATTGAATCATTGTTTACGTTTCTTCAATGGTGTTTTACCACCTTGACTTTGTTAGAGTAACACTTGCCAGCTGAAATATATTGTGACGTCGCGGAGCTGATCGCTGCAATGAATGGGTTCAGAGTTGGTAGGAGTACTTGGGACTCCATTGCAGTACTTGATCAAGATGTCAAAAAAGCTATCATTAATGAAGAAGGCGTGATTGCAGTGTTTTTGCATATTGAAAAGGCAGACGATTCAATGTGGAAGGAGGGATTATTCATCAAACTTCATGATGCAGGTGTTAAGGGTAGGATGTTCTACTGGATTAAGGATTTCCTTAATAATAGATCCATTCAAGTTGGGGGTGAGCTCTCAGAAACTGCTGACATCATTAAGGGAACTCCTCAAGGGGCAGTCCTCTTTAACATTATGATTGATGATATATTTTTGAACGTACCTAATTTCTTTGGGAAGTCTCTGTTTGCAGATGATGGAGAGATCTGGAAGAGGGCTAGAAATATGCCTGTGCTTTTCTGTCCGATGCAAAAAGCTCTGGATCAGGTAGTTCAGTGGGCACACGACTAAGGATTTAGAATTTCATCTTCCAAAAGCAAGTACATGATCTTTGGGTATACGAGGACGATTCCTGCAGTAGATATTTCCTTGTATGGTTGCTCAGTTTAAAGAGTGAAAACATTGAGTTTTCTTGGCCTTTGGATGGATGAAAGACTCACATGGAAAGGGCATATAATAAGAGTTGTTGGAAAGTGTGAGAAAGTCATAAATATTCTCTGTAGTTTGGCTGGAAGCGACTGGGGTGCTGAAAGAGACACTCTGGCTATGATTTATCGTGCAATGATTAGCTCCATCTTAGATTATGGTTGTGTGATTTTTGGTTCAGCTTCCTGATCTGTTCTCAGTAAACTAGACCGGGTGCAGGCTAAGGCCTTGAGAATTTGTAGTGGCTCCTTTAAAACAACTCCTATCCCTGCCTTACTCTTTGAAATGGGGGAAATGCCACTAAAAATCAGGAGGAAAGAATTGGGGCTTCATTATTGGGCCCAGCTATGTGGCGCAAGGACCAGTTTGGTTTCAAAGTGCCTTTTAGATGCTTCCTGGGAATTTTCTGGTAACAGAAAGAAGTCCAATTTTTTACACCAAATAAAGCAGTTGGCGGAGGATTTTGGGTTGGAGTGTGGAGAAGTGTCTGGTTGGTCGTCGGTTCCACCTTGGTTTCTTCCTTAACCTGTTGTTCAGCCGTCTCTCCTTGAAGATGGGAGAAATAGCCTCAGCACGAATGTGAAGATGCTCCTGAATCAGTTTCATGGGTTCAAAGGATTCAGCTTCGGGGAAAACAGGGATTGGATTTTTTGTTGATGAGGACAATCTGCTAACCAGCATATGCACATCAGATAATATATAAATTTTTTCTGCTGAACTTTTGGCAGTTCAAATAGCTTTAGACTGGGTGGAGCATAATAAACCAAAGAACAGCGTCATATGCTGGGATTCTGCTGCTGCTGTGGTGGCATTACCTGAAGGAGCTTCTAGAGCTCGACCTGATCTAATAATGGACATCCTGCAAGAACTGAAAGGTCCGGTTGTCATGTTTGTTTTATGTGGGTGCCAGGTCACTTGGGAATTGAGGGAAATGAAACAGCTGATAGATTAGCTAAAGAATCCCTGACTAAAGAAACAATTGAACTAAATGTACAAATGGGTAAAGGGGAATGGATTAGCATCTGCAAAGATAATCTCTAGACAATGTGGCAACAGGAGTGGGACCAGGAGCAGAAAGGTCGTCATTCTTATTCTGTGCAACCTTCAGTGAAACGTAAGAAGTGGAGGAGTACGTTGGTGCGGAGAGATGACGTCATTTCAACCAGGTTGAGATTGGGGCATTGCTGTCTGGCGACTAGTTTAAAGGTGATAGGCAAACATCTGAACGGTTTTTTGTGAGTGTCGGGAATCACCACATCAAATATCTGATTCTTACCTGAGCACACTCTAACAAATTGCTGTAAAAATACGTCATTTCGTGTACAGTAAATTACCTTTCTATGTAAATAGTTTTATGCTGTAAATTTGTATGGTTTTCAAGAAAAAATAATTACAGCAAGCTACTGTACTATCTTACAGTAGATTACAGTATTTCTCTGGTTTCAGCTGACAGTCTGACCGTCACTGGTCTGGGCAAAATCCCGACACGTCACCTGGTTTAGCACAGAATCAAAACAAAGCAACAAAGAAATAGGTGTAAAATATTATGCAGTTTTATTCATCATTGATAGATGAACTAGAAGAAGAGGAAGAAGAGAGGATGAAGATTTTCTGCCCAGCTCTGACCTGCCAGCAATGAAGAGCAGCACATTGACTACACACACCGCTCACCTTCATCCATCCTGCTCAGGTGGTTCACCCAACCAATTTTTTTTAAGTTACAGTTTTTTGTGTTCGCCGTGAGTTGAGACTGGAGACCGAATGCTAATGTTAGCTCGTAGCATCGTCTGCTATGGCTGCAGAATAAACACAACTTTGGTTATTTTTTCTTAGAAACAATGATACAAGCACTGAGGCACTTTATTTAGTTCTCATAGCCAGGGAAATACATTTCTAAGCAACCCAATCCAACAAGATGCAGTTAGCTCTCTTTTTCGATTGAGTCAAATACTAATCTAAGACATGAGGCTTCATCGTTACCAAACCTCCCTTAGATTATACTTGGGTGCATGTGACCATTTGTATTGGGGCTGTCTGAAGTTTAAAAAAGGTTTGAGGGTGTCATGTGGCTTTCCTCTCCACTTTGGGAAGAAAGAAAATGGCTGTCTGAGCAAGTTGCTGGAATAAGTTGATTTAAATGTGCAGTTAAGTTGCCTTTAGTGTTTGCCTTTATTTTGTTGAATAATTTCAGTATCCTGTGAGAGAGCGTTGTTGAACAACTGAAATCATTTCTTGTAAATGCAGGTAAATCAAAGTGTAGAAATGGTAATTTGCAACATTCAGTATGTGCAAAAACATGGAAGAATGCGTTTGCATGATCCAAGAACACGCAAACTCATAGTTTGTCTAATGCATCATTCAAGTGTTGTTTTCCTGCATGCACTTGAGTTTATTCTAAGTTTTCAGCATTTAAGTTTCACATTTCACATCACTATGAACATGAATTAGACTAAACTGGTGAGTGCGGGCGAACATGTCATGTTGACTTATACGGCGCAAGGTATGTGGATATCAGGGATCTTCTATTGCATCGGAACAAACATATTAGTACGGTATATTAGTGAAGGCAAGATGCTCACATGTCCTTTCATCAACCCAATACTGTTCAGTCCACATTCACATCGCATGTCAAAAAAGCCTAAAGATTGCACTGAAAAATGTTTTGTTTGTTGTCCACCAGGGCGGAGATGTGGAGTTACTGTTCAATACACGCTGATTAAAGTTCTCTTTCACATGAAGCGCTATTTAAAGGCCCATTTTATGAAAAATAAATCCAAGCTTTCATTTGCAGTAGTATGTAGTTTGTTTTGTAGTTGCTGATGAACCAAGTTTGGCTTCATCATTAGGAAGCTTTGTGGGTAGAAGATAATAATGGGGCTTAGCAGAGCACAACGCAGCCGCAAATCTGTAGATTTCAGAAAGTCCGTTCAGCATCTCTTCTGCCTTGTAGGTAGCGATAATTCCGCCCCCAGCTATATAAATATTTGCATTATTTTTCTCTTTTAATTTTTATCAACATGACAAAACAGTACAGCAAACACACTAATCCAGGACAGATATGAAGCATCAACCTCTATTAATGAAATGTAAGAACTCTATACTGCACATAAATGTACAAATAAATTATCCATAAATATCACCAAAAAGATGCTGTGAGAATATATGACTAAAATATACATATTTTTTGTGCTGTACTGCTTAAAAAGAATTAAATCTAAATAGTATTACCATTGCTACACAGGTGGAAGTGGAGTAAACCGACACAGACCCAAAAACTGAATTTCCAGTCCCTCTTGTCCTGGTTTGTTGGTTTGTTTGCTGGTCAGTCTGTTCCTGGTCTGGTGAGAACTCACAGTGTGCTCCCCCACCACTTGTTTATCCTTCTTCCTGTCACCTCTGCCCTCTGCATATCCCACCCGGGTCTAATTACAAAACATGTGCATGCTCATCAAAGTAGATAATTATTATCAGTAATTAGTATTCATTTTAATAATAATACATCAAACTCAGTGATGCTGGTAATGCGTGAAATCTATCTATCTATCTATCTATCTATCTATCTATCTATCTATCTATCTATCTATCTATCTATCTATCTATCTATCTATCTATCTATCTATCTATCTATCTATCTATCTATCTATCTATCTATCTATCTATCTATCTATCTATCTATCTATCTATCTATCTATCTGTCTACCAAATGCTTTATTTGTCCTCGGGGAGCAATTCAAAGGTTTTATAGAGTAGGTAGTGCAAATAAATGAATAGATAAATAGTGCAACAACAGACTACAACTACATCACCTGGTAAATGAATACCATGTGATAATAAAACGGTGAGTCAGATATAAATACAACAACGATTGTAGTTCAAAGATTAAAATATGTATCAACAGGGCGCAGGAGGCCAGAGAGTGATTAGCAGAGTTTTTCGGTAAAACTCGTTGTCATTTTTATGTTGAGACCATGGGGGCAGCTGCTGAAAGTAACTAAAACGTAGCTTGTAATCTAACTTAGTTACATTTAAGTACAAGTAATCAGTAAAGTAACTCAAGCCCCGTTTCTACTGCACAAAAAGTGCAGGGATGGAACGGAGCGGTATGGAACGGTATGGCAAAGCGTAACCAGAGCCAAATCGAGTGCGCGTTTCCTCCACAGTGAGTAGGTTAAAATGTAGGTGGGGTTTGTGAGCTCTGCAGATGTTGGCATTGGGGCAGAGATCGCAGATATGATGTGAGTACAGACACTGGGGCTCGGGGCTCGGAGCAGCTCCGGTGTCCCGGCGCATCGTGTGTGGACGCGGTCCGAGTCCGATCGTCACGTTGCATGACGCAACGAGCGGACTCGGTAGTGCATCGGTTATGGCCGTAGCATCTGCTCCGGAGTCCCGGTCTCTGTCCCGGTCTCCGTCCCTGCCTCACGTCTGCTCTTTCGGGACCAACATGAAAGTTGCGCAGCAAAGAAAAAGAAGCAACAACTAAAAAAAACAACCAGTGCAAAGCTGAATATGTTAACAACAGAGGAATTCATACAGCCGACATAATAAAATATTGAGGGCGTGTAGTAAAACACTGACCAATCAGCAAACGGCTCCTCAAAATCAGACCCGTTCAGTTGTCCTGAGTACCCCAATGGAAGGGTGGCAGAAAAAGCGTACACCTTTAGAGTGATTTCCGTAAAATCTGCAATTCTTGCGGTGGATACCCAAACCGTACCGAACCATACCGTTCCATTCCTGCACTTTTTGTGCGGTGGAAACACGGCTTAAGTTACTTTTTCAGGAGTGACTAGTAGTAACTAATAGTAATCAGTACCCGTATTACCTTTTCAAGGTAACTGTGGCAACACTGATCAAACTAGTGTTGTGCTTTTTTGGGCACTCAAAGACGCTTTATATAAAGAAACACATAAAGAAAACTGAAATAAAGAATTTATGGAAAAGCCTGTTTATTTATATTGCCAACGATATGAAAATAGCTTCAATGTGCTTCAATATAAAACCCTAAAATAAACAAATGTTATAATGGGTACATACAGGAAAGTTTTGCTGATTATTTTTCATGCACTCACACAGGAAATGTGACGGACGAACCTTTGAAAAGAGACGTGTTCAGCCAACCTCACTCTCTTGTCATGGTCCGCAGGGCCTAATGTGGTTTTGCCACTACCAGAAGTCAGAGCTCATTGACCGCTTCAAACAGCCGCATGTGGTCTAGAGTTTCTACATGTCTATGCCATGGAGGCTGACTGTGAGGAGCGAGCACTGACCACTGCTGCACCGTGTCATGCCTGCCTGCTTTATTGTGAAGGTTTGGGGCGGATGGGTCGCGTGGATGTACGAGCTGAGCTGACAGGTGGACGAGTGTTTCGGGGGAGACAGCGGCAGTGGACAGCGGGGTTTTTCAATTGCAGGATTTCTTTTGAACGAAGTAAAATAGTCTGTAGGGAACGCTGCCACCAATATGGCTCATTTATGACATCATGTTCTTCATTTTACATTCATATTTAGGAACAAAATCTGTTGAATGAAGTTGTCCTAATCCTGGAAAGGTCATTGGTCCTTTATTTAACTAGTAATTTTGTCAGTGTTCCTGAGTATCATCAACACTGGACTAAATAGTTTGTCATCTTATTTTAGCAGAATGTCACTGAAGAAAAGACTGAAACTGCAGCTAGTCTTGTTTCTTTTTTAAGAGCAATATTGTGAATGAAGTTACACTACACAAGGAGAACACTTAATCACTCCAACATTTATCAACATGTATGACTTTATATTGGATATTATGTGTAAAATGTCTCATCAGGAGAATGATAGAACTCAGAGCAGTGAAGCAGGTGGAGAGACTGAGGAAGCTCTAAACTATTTACGGATCTGTCAGGTTTCCAATGTGTGCCCCCCCCCCCAATGTTAAACTCATTCCTACGCCCTTGAGTGTTGGTAATGATTGTGTTGTGTTGTGTTTTTGTTGCTTAGTTCGTGTAGTTAGGTAGCTGATCCAGTTTAGTTTAGTTTAATATTGGTGGCGACCAGGAGTGAAGAGGGTTTTGTGTGTCATCTTATCCTGCCATGGTCTTCTTGTGTGATGTGTAAAAGTAAAATCTTCTGCTGATTGTAGTTGGAATCAAGGGAAAGGCTGTTTCCAGTTTGTGAATTCTCTGCACCGCACTGCCTACCCTGGTGCTCACAGCATGTCACTGCTACACACCACTAAAGCTAAATGCTGAGCTGCTAGTGCTATACGTAACCACACAACACGACTGCTGTCAAATTCAAAAGTGAACAGCGCACACTGCCAGGGGCTAAGCAAAAACTTCACACCGCCCAGGGGAGGGGCAAAAGGGTCTGTTTTGGGCCAAATTCCTAGATTTCCTGGAGCTTTTCCAGAAAAACTGCAATTTAAGTTGCAGTGTTTTTTAGGTGTTTGTTGGGGTGAAATTGTGAGAACAAGTGAACGTTTTGATCAATAGTTGCGAGTTCCCTCTCTTTTTAACAATAATTCGATATTGTTTTGGAAAATTATCAATTTATACAGTTTCTCCCACTCTTGCGCAAAACATTTAAAAGCTGATTTTGTCTGTATTTAGCTGTAATCTTGGTTGGTAAATGTGACGACTTGCCAATGTAGATATGGAAATAGAAAAACTTTTCCCGCGTCATGGTCACAGTCTCGTGATGATGAAAGTTGTGGGGATTGGTTAAAGTTGCGGGCTGCATTAGAATCACAGTGATTTGTTGAATTTGTGTTAATAGTTACTCAAAAAAATTGTAGTTCAAAACTTCACACAGCCCAGAGGAAATGCAGAACAATTCTGGTTTTGGTTCCGTCCACATCACTGAACCTCTGAGATTCTGACGACACCGTGCAGGAAGCTAACTTGTAGCGCGCCGCGACACTCTGCTAACTTTCACTGAAGCTAAAAATTCACAGCGTCGCCGTTAATCATTTAGCCAAACGGTTCATTATGGCCAGGAAACAAATATAACCAACAAGTTTCATGTGTTTCCAACCACGGTGAACGCCTCACACCTTCCCTGGTGAAGGGACTGTGTACACTACACACTGCCCTGTACTTACGCAGTCCAATATTGAGGGGTAATACACATTTAGAAACGCTACTGATATCGAGAACAAACGGCAGCTTCAGGCTGTAGAAACAAAAAGAGTGTTAAGATGTTAAGATTCTGCTCAAAGTTTGCTGATAAATCTGTGGCGTTATCACAAACCGGGGCGTTTCCCACTAAATATGTTAATTCAATTGACGTTTGTAGTTTGGTAGTAGCCTCTCTGGTTCTCTGCTGTTTTCTTGGATGTTAAACTGTTCGGCCCTCGCCGTGAGGCCGCTGATTATCGTCTCCAATTAGACGCTCCGTGTACGTGACTCGTCTGGCCGCTCTGTGGGAACCTGCCTGCTCTATCACTGGCCCCTCCGCAACTTCAGACATCTGATAACTTTTTGCCCCTCGAAACTTTCATAAGAAGAAGCTTGCTGAGATTTATGTGTATTTTCTTGCGGTGATTATGCCACCCTTTCTCACACTGCGGGGGCTGCGATTGCTCTTTAATCAAACCGTCTGCATGAATCACGGAGCCTGGAGTCCTCCAATCGTCTCGGCTGCACGCTGTTTACTGCCGTGCTGAGAGCCAGACACCACAAGCTGCGACCCGGGCGCGTGCTCGCAAACATGACAGCGAACGTACACAAACATAGCGTGTTCAGTGAGCATCGCGCTAACCGTCAGGGTGTGTGGGGGAGAGCAATTTAGGAGAGCATGCACATTTCAGAGGCTTTTACCGGCTGCTTGAATTCATGCATTTCCAAATGTGTGCCAGTATTTTCACAGGATTGTTTGTACGAAACATATATGAGTCTCTACGACTCAGCTTGTGATGTCTTCCTCACAGTGGGCTGCTGTTTTACTGCTGAGCCGATGTGAGAGTTTCTCTCACTGTCCTGCTCTCAGTTCCAGATGAGACCGGATTTCCCTCGTCCACACCGCTTCATAATAACATATTTTCATTATCCGAGCACAGGGGGACACATCAAGCCTCAGTATTACTGCAGCTGAGAAATAAAACACCAGGAGATGAATAAAGACACACCAGCAGAATGCCATCTTTATTTGGTCTCCTCAGCTGGATCTGAATGTGCAGTGAAACACAACTTTGTTTTTCTTTGTTATCGCCTGAGAACTGGTAACTTCAAATCTTACTCATTACTCATACAGTGAGTCCAAAGAAACTTCAGGGAGTCAAGTTTCTTGTGACCTATGGATAAAGCAATGTTCAATAAAATGAGCAGGATCACACATGGAAAGGTCCCACTCAATGGATATCAGTGATTTATTTCAGAAAGGTAAACTTATATTTCATACAGCTGAATTCCACACAGGGTGATGTATTTCAGGTATTTTTTTCTCGAGCGCTATGCCCATGTACAGTACACAGTATACACTCGATGCATGGCGGTCCAGCCTGTGGCCCTGCTGAGGACCTGCTGAGGAGTTACTGAAGCCGAGTGGAGAGATCTTGTCTGTGGTCCTGAGGTGGGATTGATGCTGCTTTCTGTCGGGGGAACCAGCCTGTTGGGGGAACCAGCCTGTTGGGTTCTTGGGTACTTCCTCTGGTGTCTCTCATCTCCTTCTTCTCTGCAATCAAAGGTCCTCTGTGGGCTTCAGGTGACCTTGCTGCTGGTACCATGGTCACTGAAGCAGCTCCTGGTGGTTTTAGCATTGTGGGCAGCTGCTGGAAACTGAAATGAGGCTCTTCATGAAGCTCATCAGCAGAGGGAAGCATGAAGGACTAAGATGTTCTGGTAGATGGTTGCAATGACTTTGGACTCAGCAGATAAAAAAGCAGCAGCTTGGATTTTGGGTCTCTTCACTCTGGGACCCGGATTTACAAATGCAATGATCAATCTACTCTCATGTAAGAAGAAGACTTTGGAGCACTGAGCACCAGCCCAGGTGGACTCTGGTCCTGGATCCATGTCCTGGATCTGTCAGTGTGCTGGCTCCTGCAGCAGTGACTCCCGTTCCAGTCCTTTCTCTCCTGAGACCAGGTAACAGATTTCTGATGCTGACTCTGTAGTCCAGTCCTCATGATTCTCCTAAATTTTTGAAAGCACTTTTCTCTGACCGCACTGTTTCATTTCAATCAACTTTCCATCAGCTGCCAGTCTTCTCCATGACTGAGACCATTTGAAGACTTTAGAAAGTGTGTCCTGAGTTTAGAATGGAAAACATGCTGAATGTACAGAACTGTCAGGAATGAAGCTAGTTTATGTATGACGTTATCTTGTTGATATGAATCATTGAAATACAACCTGTCAATGATTTTCTTATTCATTGAGGTTCACCTGAATAGGAGACTAGAGAAAAGCAACTTTTACCAAAATCTTCATAATCCTCACAGCTCTATAAGGAAATGTCAATACCATGGTTGGTCTCTGAGCACTACAAGTCTTTTTTTTTTTTCTTTCTTTTTACTCTTAATTACTATGTCAAAAGTAGATTAAAAAATAAAAACTGTCCAATCAGAGATGGCTCAATGGAAAAGTTTTAAAAACTGCCTTGGTGTGCACAACTTTTTGTCTGCAAAAAAAAAAAAGCGATTGAAAGAGATCGGACTAAGAACTTCAAAATCCTTCACTGTAGTAACTCTCCAGCTTCAGGTCACTATTGACCTTATTTGGCACCAAAACTAGGGCGCCGCCATATTGCATCATTTTGTCTGACAACGTCCGGTTGTTGTGTCGTTGCTCGTTGTAGCGGCTCGCTCTGTACGGTGAACGGGGTTGACAATCGACCTCTGCATTAAGAGCTTTAAACATCGCTCAGGTGGATCGATGCACCGTGTCTAACCGCTAGCCGTGGCTAACTTTGTCTGTCTGTGTTCTGTGGCTAACCGCCGCTAGTTGTGTGTCGCTGCTCCGGTGCTCCACGGCTGGCCACGGCTAGCTGTGTGTAGCATGAGTTGCTCTGTGCGGAGCTGTCGTAACAACTGGATTATGAGGTAAAGGCAGGTGAAACAACAACGTTCTAAACATGAGGAGAGACAGGACTGTCGTGGGGCAGCAGGATGTTGTGGAGCAGCATACAACCTGAGGATTTGTGCAGCAGTGTGTAACTTTTAAAGCAACATAATCTCTGATGTAGAAGATGAGTCCGTGCAGAGTTGTTACTAAGGTGTGTTGCAGATCTGTCCACATGTCTCACTGTGTAAAGCTCATAGTTGTAATAAAGAATAACACGTTTGAAATGATTACATCTTGGTTTATTTCCTATAATGAGATTTGAACCTTCCACAATATTGAAGCTGCAGCTGGTTGCTCTGCTTCACCCACTCCGAGTGGTTAGCATGGTGGCTAGCGCTAGCTGACCGGCTGGGACTGGCATCCGCCTTCAAAGGGTGAATTTGCCCACCTTTCTACTATGTAGATACTGGTACACCTCAGTACTCTTAAAGTTCCTCTTTGTAGATACAGGTACACCTCACTTACTCCTTGAGCCACTAATGTCAAGACAAAACTGTCATCGGAAGTTACCAGAGTCCACTTTCTCATGTTGTCCTCTCAGGTCAAAATGGAGGAACGATGAGGCAACATGCCTCGTCCGATCATCCCAGCTCAGTTTTCATCTTTCCACTTTAATATCCTGGTAGCAACGTTGTTTGTCATGTTTAATGGTAGTTTTATAGACGAGATAAAAACACTGTGTTGCCGTCCACCACAATGTAACTTGTCAAACTCAATTTCTGATTTTTGTGATTGAGTGAGTGAATCCGCTCAGCCTGCTGTTGTTGTGCTGAGAGACGTTTTCTCAGCTCCCAAGGACTTTATTATTCTGAAGTCTTTTCTCGGGCCTCGTTTACATGATAATGTTTCCAAGTGAAAATGCAAAACTGTTGTTGTGTTTTGTGTCTCGGTTTACACAACCATAGTGCTCAGAGCCACTGAAAACACAACTTTTAAAAACAGCTTCCATGGTGGGACTTTTGGGAAATGCTTTTTCCAAATTATTCCAAAATACTTTTTGAAAATTTTTAGGCTCCATCTCCATATCCCACATATTCTCCTGGGACTTGGTAGTTTTATTTTGGATCATAATGATCCAACTTGATCGTCTGTACACTAGAATGTGCGTGTTCTCCTATTGTAGATGTTTTGAGCTGATTGTTCTCTGCTGCATGTGTATGTGGTTTCATTACAAAACTAAACTACAGCACCAACTAGTGCCCCAACATGAAAACTACATTGTTTTCAAAATGTTGCCATGTAAAGGCAAAACCTGTCTGAAGCAAAAACTTTTGCTTGTCATGTAAATGGAGTCTTGATCTCCTGTTTCTCCTTTTTTTTTTTTTTAAAAAGCTTTGACTTTAGAATAGAATAAATACACTTTATAAATCCCAGAAAGAAATTTGTTCAACCAATGGATGACATAGTTAACATGCAAGGTGCTCAATTCATCCACTAGGAGCAGAGCCCAGTGTCTTGCTCAGGGACACGTGAGGCTGGGGGAGATGGGGAATCGAAGCTGCAACCTTCTGATTGAAAGACGACCACTCAACTGAGCCACATGATTATAAGCAGTCATCTTCCAAAATGCATTTATTTTTCTCAGGGTTAGCTCAACTGTGATGCATGACTCTGTTCATTTTGAGGATGTGGTGTGGTAATCGTCCACTTCCCTCCAGGTATCGGAGACGACTGCAGGTCCTTAGCGGGTCTGCTCAGAGCTGCACGGCTGCAGCCTCGTTTAAAACTCACATCTGTTCTCATGCCTGCTGAAACAAGCTGAGAAAGCTTGTGTAAAGCAAAGTAACGGCACCATTTCACCCTCTGTGGAGAGCTGGTACACAATGAGCACACTGATGCCCTGGTCTGTCAACTCCAAAATAGGCCTGTCTCTCCTAATGCCCCCCCTGCCCGGGCTGATCGATGCAGGTATTTCTTTCCTCTTTTCAACACGCACCTCAGGTCCAGGGTTTTGGTTTTTTGTCTGGATGTGGCAGTAAGTCAGGGCCGGCTGTTATTTCCAGCTTCCACATTCCTCCACTGTCAGGCTCAGACGCTCGTTTGTGTGCTGCCGGCGTGCAGCGAACCTTGATAGGACCCTCGCAACCGACAGTCAGCCTAATCACATCTTAACAGAGCTCCATCTCCGTGTGTGTGTGTGTGTGTGTGTGTGTGTGTGTGTGTGTGTGTGTGTGTGTGTGTGTGTGTGTGTGTGTGTGTGTGTGTGTGTGTGTGTGTGTGTGTGTGTGTGTGTGTGTGTGTGTGTGTGTGTGTGTGCGTGTGCGTGCGTGTGCGTGTGTGTGTGTAAAGTGAGAGTGATCTCTCTATTTCTTTCAGGGCTTACTCCGAGGGCAGCTTCCCAACAAGTGAGAGCTGTGTCATATTTCAACGCCACCTCTCCCATCAGCACCTCGGAGTTCACCGAGCGCGGCCACACACACAAAGAGACAGCAGACACACACTCAGCCCTGTGCCTCACCCCGCCCACACACACACACGCACGCACGCACGCACATAGAGCAGTATGTGCGCCTGGTATTAGCCGCGGGGCGCTAGCAGGTGGATGTGGGCTCTGGCGGGGTTTCAAGGCGTCGCCGGCGTGGGAGTGTCGGTGTGGGCTCGGCGTTCTCGCTGCCAGGCGTCTCCTCCAGCGATGATAAGTCAGCGCCTCGCTGCTCCCTGATCAAGAGCTCAGAAGACGATCGGCAGCTCTGCGTCAAAAGCCGAGCCTTTGTGTCTGTGTCACGCCGGGATGATTCAAGGTTTGGATAAAGACGCCGGGGTGTTTCACTGGCGTCAAACTAAAGCCCCTCCACCCCTCGTCTCCGTCCACGGCCCTCATTAACCTGCTACACTCTGTCTCATCTTCTCCTCTTACATCTCGACACTCTCTTGGTAGATCACTCTCACGCACCTCCTCCATCTCCTTTCATCTCATTACCTTCACTTTACTTCTTTTGTAAACTCCGAAAACTTGTGTTTGGATTTGGATACACTGAAGTCACCGCGTAAAGCTGCTGCTGTGAGTTTCCTGGCGTCAACAGCAGGTTTGACTTTGCTTGATGAAGAATCATATAGAATCATATTTGTGCCACAATCCTGTGTCACAATCCCCAATTTCTGTGTGAAAGTTTGAGTACAGAAGAAAAACTTATTCAGACAGCAGAAATGGGTCCTGCACTCAAAATCTGTCAAAATCTCTCAATATTTTCTATTATTGAATTTCATGAAATAAAGGACTATTTTGTTTAGTGTGCAGAAAATAAAAATCAGTTCAGTTCAATTCAACTTCATTTGTTCCACCAGGGGCTTTACATCTGTAGCTTCCAATGCACATTGATATTCATGCACGCAATAAATGAATAGTCAATAATTGAATAGTCAATAATTGAATCATAAATCTGTAAAGAAAATAATTTCGCATTGGGAGATGTCAGAACAGCAAGAGAAAACCTGATATGATGAAAGATAAAGCACATGAGATAAAAAAAAAACTAAACAGAACAAAACAAGGCAGTATAAAAACAGTAAAGGAACAGTAATTAAAAAAAGGACAATATATAAAACATGTCATCTAACTAAATTCATTTCGAAGTCACTTCAGAAGTCATTTAAAATGGGTGTGGTCTGTTCAGGAGCTTAATAGCAGAGGGAGTGAAAACATTGAACCCAAAATAATCTGAAGACAGTATTTGGGTTGTCATTATTTGGATCTATCATGTTGTTCATCTGGTAAATCAAAAATCCTTTGCTTTCTTCTTGTGGAAGCAGGACTGACTTTCTGCCAAAACAGTTTGATGCACTAAACAAAATAATACTTTATTTGATACAATTCAACAATAAAAATGCTCAACAAATATGTCATAATCCAGCATAAACCACAAAAACTCCTGGTGAATTCGGTATCGCTCTCAACAGCCGAAATAACCTGATTGGATAGAATAGGCCAATCAGAGCGAGCCAGTGCAAGTCTGTGATTGGCTGGTTTTGTGGCACGTATGTAGTGTTCAGCACATATGATTATAGATCTTTAGCGAGCGCGTAGAGCGAAAAAACGTTGTTGCCGTCTAAATTGATTTTGTTTTCATGCAAACAAAAGTTTCTGTAACAACAAACAAAAAAACAACAATATGTTTTCACTTGAAACGTCTTAAACCCCCAAATATGTAAAGAAAAGTCAAAGTGTTCAAGCTGGAAATTTTCAGTCAGATCTGGCAACCGCGCTCATACTGCAATGTTGTCCCGACACAGCTCGCAGATTCTTTAATGTGTTCCATGAGAACGCTCTTAAATATTACAAAACCAGTTGAATATTTCAAACTGGATGAAATTACACCTATTTCATAACTTCCTACTTGATAAAATGCCAGATAAGATTTCCCATAAATTAATCATAAATCCTTATACACAATATTGTATTATTTACAAATATAATTTTAAATAATATATTAAATAATGAAATTATTCTTTGCATTGGGTGTCTGCTTTACAATTTTGTTCTTAATACAGTGACTTGTGGTGCACTATCTCACATTGTCGGTCTCACATTGTAAGGGGGCGGGGCTTTGTGACGTAGGGGGAGTGTGTGCACTGACATAGGGGGTGAAATAGAGGGAAGTGGGAGCCCATCGGGTGAAATGTTTGAGATGACAGCTGTCAGTCTGCATGTGTGTTAATAGACTCAACTCGCTCGTCCGTCTCTGCTTTGACGACGTCTACACACTTCAACTAGTTTTATGTCCTGGAACCTGGTAGTTTTATTGACAGTTTTTGGATTTATGTTTGTTTATTGGCAGTAAATGACTGTATTGGAAGTGACTTATGAAGAGCTGGGCTCATCATTTGGAAAATAATTTATTCATTAATGATTACTGGAAGTGATTGATTAATTACCTGAAGTTAACACATGTATTAATTGGAATTACTAATTAAAATAATAATTGCGGGGCACCACCAAGAATTCCGAATTATACTAATTAAAACTGTCAGGCTCAGTTGAAAGGATTTACTTAAGTTAGTTAATATTTCTTTACAAAATATAAGAAAAGCTAAATAAAAAAGGTGTGAAATTCGAGTGCAGACTATTACAGCCCAGCAGATGTCTCAATAAATACACAATAATCACCAGGAATCGTTAAATTTTGCTAACAGTTGTTTATCAACAAAATATATGGATTCATAGATTCTTATTTCCCGAGCCAGCACATCCTTTCAGTTTTCAGCTAACTACCTTCTCTGCCCAGAATAGGTCTCTTACTGTCGATGGCGTGGAGGGTGGCGTCTGCTGCCGTGGCGACGGTTCACTTCCTAGATCCAGATGCCTGGCGCCCCGTGAAGAGTCCAGTTCACCGTTCCCGGCTTCCCTGCTTCCTCGGCGGATTCCAAAGAGTTTTCCACAAGAAACTTGTGAACAGTTTTTCACTCGTCCAGCACGCTTCAAACTGCGACCTAGCCTTTTTAAAGCGTCTTGTTTTGCTTCTCCTTGTTGTGATTTTTGCACTTTTGGAGTGGAGATCCGTGCAGGTCGGCATCACATCAGAGACCAGAGACGACATCCCGTGCACCAGGGTTTTTACGTTTTTCTGTGACGTCACAGATTTGTCGTGTCGCTGGGAGGTGCGGTCGGTCTTCGACCACTGGGTGGCACAAGCATGTGTCTGACGTGGGTTTTTACATCCAGGTAGGAAATGTTTGGATTGGTCACATGAGGGACGCAGCCTTTCATCGGTCATGTCAAGTTGGGGATTTTTTTTTTTCCTGATCTTTTTGTTCCCAAAGAACAAAGACTCATGTGCTCATATCCTCTCTGTTGAAACATGAAGCGGCTTTCTGGGGTTGAACAACAGTTCAACTTGGTCGTCTGTCTACTGGAATGTCTGTGTTCATGTTTAGAGCTTTTATAGCTGCTGCATGTTTGTGTGGTTTCATTACAAAAACAGACAGCAGCACCCACTAGTGGCTCAACATGGTCACTACATATTTTTCAGTGTTTCCATGTAAATGGATTATAATTTTTTGAACATTATGTAAATGTGAATATTTTCTGAAATGGAAATGATGCATCTGACTGGGTTGATTTCTGACTCCAGGTCAGGTGTCGTTGTAGACGTCCAGCAGCTGATTGGTGCAGAGCGCTGTTTTTTTTCTTCTTGTCTATCTGAATGTATGAAGCAGTAAAGAGAATTAGTTGGTGTGTCTCGTCCTCTGTCAGTCGAAAGAACCTTGAGACTGAATGTTTTTCTTTTTTCTTTGCCAATCCGAGCTCGTTCCTTCTGTGGTTCTCCCTGTGGAGCAGAGAGGTGCTTTTCTCAACATCCCCGCTCAGATCCATTCAGTAAAAAGCTTTTACTTAACGTATTTTCTCCTTGAAGCTATGAATATTATTGATCCGTGTGTTTGCCGCAACTCTCTCTCATCTATCTTCCTTTGAGCGCCCGGTTTCTCATCATTTTCCCCTGAAATGTAAGAATTGATTAGAGTCCTCCGAGGCCCGTAGCACCAGCTGCAGCGGCGCCCAGATGCCTGTTGACCCGCCGACCTTGAGGAAACGTCGCCGAGCCGCCGCAGACCGACTTCCTGTCTTAGTCTCTGCATTTACATTAATCAACATGGAGCTCAACCATTCTTCTCTCAGCTCCGAGGAGGTGACACTTGTCCCTTGTCCCCTTCTTCTTCCTCCTCCTCTTCCTCCTCATTTCCCTCCACCTCGTCCTCCTCTTCTCCTTCCTCCTCCTCTTCCTCCCGCCCTTTCTCCTCCTTTCCCTCCACCTCCTCCTCTTCAGCCTCATCGCCCTCCTCCTAATCCTCTTCTGCCTCCTGCTCCTCCTTATTCTCCTCCTCCTCTTCCCCCTTGTTTCCCTCCACCTCCTCCTCCTCTCTCTCCTCTTCCTCTTCCTCCTCTCCTTCCTCTTCCTCCTCCTCTAACTCCTCATTTTCCCCCACCTCCTGCTCTTCCTCCTCTTCTCCCTCCTCCTCCTCTCTCTCCTCCTCCTCCTCCTCCTCCTCCCCTTCCTCCTCCTCTTCCTCCTCATTTCCTTCCTCCTCCTCCTCTCCCTCTCCCCCTTCCACCTCCTCCTCTTGCTCTTCTTCCTCTTCTCCCTCCTCCTCCTCCTGCCCTCTCTCTTCCACCTCCTCCTCTTCCTCCTCTCCCTCCTCCTGCTCTTCCTCTTCTTCTCCCTCCTCTTCCTCTTCCTCCTCCACTTCCTCCTCATTGTGCTCTTCCTCCTCCTCCTCCTCCTCCTACCTGGAGGTGCATTGCTTTTCATGTCATCAGATTACACACACAGATGCACAGACTCTCCAGTAGAAACACATTATGAGCTCAAGCTGCCATTGAATCGTTGTTCTGCTGCGTTTCAAAGCAGCTGCTGAGTCTTAACATCGCTCAGTTCATCCTCCGGCCACCGGAGGGCAGTGCCTGCTCAATAATACTACCTACTTTTACTTTGTCCTCCTCTACCTACATGTTTCAAATGCAAATCGCACACAACAATGTAAACAAAGAAGACCAACAGCAGAATTAATCACACTCTCTCACAGCTAAATGTTGGATCTGTGCACACTGACGTCTCTTTGATTCCCTAAAGGGAAGCGTCGACTCCTCCGACCTCCGTCGCCAAGTAGAAACACACCTCTGCTCCACGCTCATCCTCCAGCTTGGTTTGGACAGGCGTCATTTCCAACATTTGTTGCTCAGACAGTGATATTTTATTGATGAGGTGTGTGTGCTCCAGCTGGGCCGATGGGAACACAATTGCACCACCGATATGTAAATTCCAAACCTATCAATTTTTCAGCCCTTTTGGTCCGGTCTGCCAGCAGAATCTCTGAGGCCATCCTTCATTTCGGCCCCTTGCCGATAAAAAGATGAATAGGCGAAAACAAGCCAGGCTTGATTTTTTAGACCACCGGTGATTTCCCAAAGTAAAAGAAGTACTTCTCCGGCAGGGCGAGGGCAAAGCTGAATTACAAATAATCAGGGGGAAAACGTCATCACACGGAAAAAACGGAAACAAGGTCAGAATTATAAGCAATTAACCATTACTTGTTTTGTGCAAACCAAGCAACAAAAAGTGTAAAAGAAGGGTGGGGGGTGGGGGGTGGGGGGAGGGTGGGAGGGGGCATTCTCCTTCATAGTGGAAAAATAGCTTGGGAGTGTGTTTGTAGGTAATTGGCCAAGGTTACAAACCTCAATAAATCAACGGCGAGCGAGTGCTTCAAACAAGGACACAGCGGTGGTCGTTCCACAGCCGATACATTAGATTCATTTTAGTTTTTGACATTGTCATACATAATGACGGCACGCCGCACCGCCGTCATGACTTGACCTCTCTTCGTGTTGAGTGGCTGACATGGCAGATGAAGGGGAGAGACTTTCATCTCGTCGACAGCAGGTCATTTTCTCGCTGTACAAAACGTCTCATTCAGAGGAAGAGTCATCTTTCTCTGCTGCATAAGAGCTGAAACCTTCACATGGGTTTACATTTTCACACATAATCTTCCTTCTTCAGTCCATAGAACGTCAGTGAAAAGTGAAATCAGTGAACACCTCACCCCATATGTCTCTTGTCTTTTATGTACCTTCAGCTGAAAATATGCAATATCTGATTTGACTTCTCTTTTATTCATCGTCTTGTCTGCTGAAACAATCCCGGTTAAATTACTTCAATAGGGCCCCGGTCAACATGACAACGTTTTCAAGTTTTCATAAAGTTTTCGGTGTCTGTCTCCACGATAGCTGTGATTGGAGACACCGAAAATGCAACTTTTTGAAAACAGCTCCCAAAGTGGAAGTTTATGATAATGTTTAACTCCTCCATGCAATCGGGAAAAATGCAAATTTTTCAAAACGCTCTGGGAAAATGCAGCTTTTCTGAAATTCTGCTCCTGGTCCTGGTCACCACGGCCGTAGTAACTAGTAGTTCTGCACATGCTCAGTAGGGACAGTAAGAACAAAGTTTCTACTAGTGATCCAAGATGAAAACATCATTTTTAGGTTTTTATCTATTTCTGTGTAAACAGACATCATTTTCAAAATGCTGCTGCATAAATGAACTTTTCTGAAACGAAAAAGCACAAACGATTCGTTTTCAGTAGAAACAATTGTGTAAATTCGGTCTAATGATTTCTGCTACCGCAGTCAGTGTCAGGTAGTTTCAGTAGTCAGTGTAGATCAAAACCGTGCTGGTCATGCTGTCATGTAGTTTGTAATATTTACATCACAAACACATCTTTTCACATTAAGTGCCGGATCCGAGTGTTGAAAAAAAAAAAAAAGACAATTTTCAGACGGGATAATCAGCAACTTTTAAGATGCATGTTTCCAGACTGTAGGTAGAAACATCAACTTTTCATATTTACACATACTGTACAAACCAGACATAGAATCAGATTTCTATTGTGTTTAGTGGAGAGAAGAGACTCTTTCTTCAGGTTACTAACATTTTAAATTGAGCTGTGGTCGGAGGTTTTCCTTGATGTGAACATGCTTCACCGACTCAGCTGGTCTGTGCGGTGCATACACAAATGCATATCAGATAAATGCAGCACATAGAATCATGCTGGTCTAGTTACATGAATCCTGGTGGGTTTACTTTGTTGGTACTCCATTTAATCCCAAAAAACCCACGTGGACAGAGAAAAGAGCATCTCGGTACTCTTGCGAATGTACGTTGATGAACGCCTGATGGCAGTGTAAATGTGTGAACCAACGAGTCGTAAGTAGAACAAACACTGAATGTCTCCTGGCAGTTTGTCATAATAAGTGTGTTGAACACACAGATTTCTTTTCACTTCTTTATATATTATCTATATATTTTAGAAGCTGTCGGTGAGTTCTTAGCTGGTAAAAATAATTTGGGTCAAAACAGAGAACACAGCATTGTTGTGGAAGTCGTGTCCCATAACAAAAAAACTTCAGCTCGTGGACCTGATCCACTGCGACCTGCACAGAGCTGGCTAACGGCTGAGGTGATTTACATCTGAAAAACATGTTTTAAACCAGGTTGTGTGCTGTAGATTCATCGGTCTAAAACCCTGTTTACACGACAACAAAACCGGCTCCCAAGGTGGAACTTTTCTGTGTGTTTAAGATCAGCTTAGATCGATGAATCTACAGCAAAGTCGTATAAAAACAACAGCGAGAAGCTTTTTTTCAAGGTTTGGCAATTTCCTAATGAGTGCCACTCTGCCTCTTAATGGAAAACATTAAACCACTCTATACATATAGAATAGAATAGAATAGAATAGAATAGAATAGAATAGAATAGAATAGAATAGAATAGAATAGAATAGAATAGATTTGTAATTTATTGCCACTCTGTAGCAATGTTAAAACACATCATCCTAAAAGATAAAACTCATTAAAGCAAAAGATTAAAAACATTAACGAATGCTTCATCAAACTCTAAATCTGTCTTAACAATAGATTTATTTCTTTACAACTCATATTCTATTGCAGGTCGGTGCTCAGACATGTGATTCGACTGACAGCATGCCACTTGAGGCCAAGCGGATCGCCCCTGGTTCGGCCCGGGGTCGGACACTGGCCGGCTCCAGAGATTATATCTGTCGGTTGCCATGGGAACGGCTCAGGGGACAGCGATAACTGGATCTCTTTTCTCTCCTTGTGTCCACGAAAACCTCAAGTGAACCGTGAAGAAGACGGATGGATGGTGTGTATGAGGGTTGCAAACAGCCGGTATCACTGATCAACACATCACACACACACATTGTGATGAGCTGTGGCACTAACACACTCAAACACACACAGCAGTGACTAAGGCCTCATTTACACAACAGCGCCTAATCTGTTTAAAAAAAAAGTGTTGCATTTACACTGCAGCAGCGGTCACAATGACAACGATGTAGATAGTATGCCGGGCCACAAGGGGGGGGGGTTCCACAGGTTCCTGGTTCCTGCTCTGTTGATCGGTTCAACCTGTAGACAAACTGGTGTGAATCAAAGAGTCAACGACCGGTTGTAGATCCCAGTTCAGACTCCTGATAGTGGATCGGGACCTTACCTGGGACCCATCTCATCCTGCTGCCTTCCCAGGGTTTACTGCTTTCACCAGGTTTCTCTCCTGGTACGTCTACCGGTGAATAGGTGGCTTATTGTTGTTCGAGCGAAGCATCGGTGTCAGATGCTGTTTGTTGCAATACAGAAGCTGAACCCAAAAGCAGACTCAACACCAGAAGTCAGTTTCCAGATTTCATTCAGAAGACCGAAAGCTGAGGTGTCTACAGGGACAATCTTAAAGAAAACATCCATACACAAGCAAAGTCTATAAACTCAAGGGACTCTGAGAAGCACACAGGAAACTAGGAGAAACGCAGGATGTCAAGACACAAAGGTACAATGATGAGCTGGCACAGACACATGAGGGAATAGGGTTGAATATTTAAATACACAGGGAAGGGGACGGACACCGGTGAGATGTTTTAAAATAACCAGACGTGCAGACATGAAGGACAAGTGTACAATGATGGAAATGAGACAGGTGAGTACCAAAATAAAACAGGAAGGGAAACAGGCATAGAAGGGAACCTGACATCGTTAGTGAATTACTTCTGTAATTTGCAATATATTGAATCCTCTGCCACACCCAATGTGAGATGTTGTCCCTGATGTGTGCCTCCTTTCTTAGTGGTTTTGTCAACCTACAATGGCTAAAGGAGAAGATAAAGAGATTTAGTTACAGATTTATTGTCATAACCATTTTCAAGAGGGACTTTTCCAAGAGGTCTTTGAACGCACCGCAGCACTCCAAATGCACGGAGGTCTGGTTCAATTTACTTGCGCTCACTACAACTTCCTTGGCAGGATTCATGATTATGTTACTTACCATTACATTATTTTCATGACCACGAAAAGCTGACGTTCGTCTCCCTCCTCGACCCCCAGAAGCTTCAGTAATAGCAGCTGCTGTTTTATGCAGCTGCAGCAGAAGGAGAGTTGTGAACTCTCGATTTGTTTTTTCATCAGTAAAGGGGTTTATTCTGGCTACGCTAGTATCTATCTGTGATTCAATGGCTCTTCATACTGCATTTCTGCCTGATAACATGGTTTGTGTAGCCATAAAAAAGTTATTGAGGGGTGGATTGACTCAGACCAGCACAAGTGAAGGCCTCAGTCTGAAATGCACGGCCCGCCACTGCTGTAACATTGCTCAGAGCCACTCAAAACACAACTTTTTGAAAATCTTCCTTTTCCAGTTTACATGGAAACGGGTGAAAACCAACAACTTTTCGGGACGCTGCTCCTGGTCCCGGTCACCACTGCCACAATAACTAGTAGTTCTGAACATGCTCAGTAGCGGGACAAAAAGAACAGTAAACACTCGGCAGCGGCTTCTGTGGGTTCTCCCTCGTCTTTCCTATAAAGATGTTACAAAGAGAAGAGAGTGAGTGGTGTTGTGGACAGTCCAGGCTTCGATTTCAAGGGGAACGTCCACACGAGGACGCTGGTTCATGTAAACAAGCTGTTTTTGGCCTATCATCCACAGTAGGTGTTTTAGGGGGGTTTTTTGAACACAGGTTCCAGAGTGGGGAAATTATAAAACCCCAAGACGTCATCCGCAGAAAAAAGATGATGTAATCGCCCCCCTCTCCCCCCCACTGCGGTCCGCAAGGTCATCAAATAACCACAACAATCACAGACTACAAGCTCCAGTCGAGCTGCAGTGGGATACTGACGCTAGCAGCAGGAGGAACAGGGCCATAGACCTATAGAACTCAGAGTTATATTAGTTTATAAGCAGGAGTCTACTTCAAAATTTTTATGTGCTTCGTGTCTTCTTCTGTGTTTTTGGTGTGTTTGGTGGGTCACAGTATATGTATTACATGCCCTGAAGCCTCGTGTTGAGCAGTGTTCATAGTTTGAGAACTCCGGGGAGAAAAAAGATTGTTTTGTCTCGTGTGGAAGTGGCCTAAATCAGGAAGAACAGACCTGATTGGGCTGTTTGTGGACATTTTCAATGCATCGTTAACACTGTGTGTGTGTGTGTGTGTGTGTGTGTGTGTGTGTGTGTGTGTGTGCGTGCGTGCGTGCGTGAGTGCACGAGGTTGTGCGGGCATGTGTGATTTCAAGTGTGCACACTGGAAAGTTGCAGAGGAATAAATCCTAACTTTCTCTGAGACAATAGTGACAATAGCGAACAGATCTCAGCTGAAGCGGCGGTGGTGGCGGCGGCGGCGGCTGTCACCAGCCGCTGCGAAATGGGAAGATTTTTATACAAACCCAGACAGACAGAGATGGAGTGAGAGCGAGGAGTCTGACAGATTCCTGTGACAATGTGCCTCACAGCCACTTCCTCAGTGCTTTTTTACCCAGCGCCTCTGGTGAAGTACACACATGAAAGGCAGGGAGGCGTCGCATGCAGCCGAAACGACGAACGGCGCCATTACAGATACAAAACAACTGTCACCTGAAGCCGCGTCTGACGGTTTACCTCCGCTTGCCCTCAGTACTTTGTTTACAGTCAACGTAAATGCTGAGAATATGACAGCTGTAAAGTAGTGGAAAGCTCTCAAACAAACGTCCACAATAGATAACTCAGATTTTACAAATGATTCTCTTTATGGGATGTAGCGCTGAACGTCTCCCTCCACCTTTTCTGTGTTTCCTCTGAAACTCAGTCGGCTGCAATCTTATCAGCAATAGAATCAAACTCAAATGAAGCAAATCAGCCCGCTCCTGTTCCCCCACCCGCAGAGGAAACTGCTCTGTTAAAAAGTTAGTTTGAGTCCCGGGTGTGGGGTTTCCTGGGCGGAGCGGGGGAGGTGGGTGGAGGTGGGCCAGTGTGTCTGGCTGTGCCGGCAAGGTTCGATTTCCTCGTTACCTTCGCTACACCTCGGCTAATCATCTCTCTCAGTGGTTGGTCGGTCCGGCTGGAGGCCTGGACCCCCCCCACCACCACCACCCCCCCACCCCGGCTTCCCCACGTTGGCCTCAATTAGCAGGGAATTAAAGTCCTGCTTCACGAGCCGGATTCATGGGGGACGCCGCTCCTTAATTACAGCAGCTCTCCGCATGCTGCTGGGGACTGATTGCAAAGCGAGACCCCCGCCCCCCCACAGCCCGCTCCGGCTCCAGCTCCATTCGGGGGTGTATGAAATATGAAATGCAGCTCTGTAGAAATCAGCAGGCAGATGCAGATTAGTTATTCAGCTGATACAATGGTGCAGGGCTGTGAGCGTCATTGTCATTTCTCTCACTCCGTTATCCTGCTGCCTGAAACAAGTCCAGGGAGAGAAGAATCTCTCTTTATTGTAACGACGCAGCTGTGAATGGAAAGTTTTTGTTTTGAGGATTGTTTTTCCTTATTTTATAATTTTTTATTTATTTTTTTTCCTGTTTTTATAAAACTTGAGCAAAGTTGGGTGACTTTTCCATCTTTAAGTTTGATTATCTTCAGCTGGAGTCCACACTGTTTTCACTGTTTGATACCATACATTTATGATGGTTAATTAATGAATATTTGACTTCCCTTTTATCATGGTGGTGTTGTTGTAATCACTAATAGTCTAATTCATTACCTGTAGCATTTGCATGTTCTTCCTGTGCCTGCCTGGGTTTTCCCATTTTCTTCCCACAATCTAAATAAAAATCTTAATTAGTCACATTGAGTCAATGTTTCTTGAACAGTCTTGTTTTCAGACACAAACGACATGCTCTGACGGAACTCAAGAAAAATATTCACCTTTTCAAATTCTTCAGTTTGAAATGGGGTGAAATGCGAACCGGTTACCATCAAACTGAATCTTGATAAGTGTAAAAGTCGCACCAGCTAATGGGGTCAAAGAAAGAGAAATAAACATCCTTATTTAACAGGTTCATCTGTGTTTTCAGACACAACTGCAGTTTTTATTTTACCCTTTCACCTGCAAACACCTCACTGCACAAAACACGTACAGTGTCATACCTGACTGTCACCAGTTAGAGTGAACCAAAAACCAAAAACCACATTTGATATTCAAGTTCACAGACTTCATTGAGGAACAGGCAGGCAGAACACTTTCTGGGCTTGGGGGGGGGGGGGGTAAACTCTTTACGGAGACGTGGAATGAGACACCTGACCAAGGCCCCGTCGACACGTTTTCAAGAAAAAACTGAAAACTCTTGTTGCAATTTGAGGGTACGTTTACACAACTGTGGTTGGAGCCACTGAAAATGCAACTTTTCAAAAACGTTCCAGCTCAGTCTCTATAGAAATGGAGAAAATGCAACTTTTTGAAAACACTTGGGCTCTGTCTCCTATTAGATGAAGGACACTCTGCTCCTGGTCCTGGTCACCATGTCTCTAGTAACTAGTAGTTCTGCACATGCTCAGTAGAGACAATCAGAACAATGTTTCCTCCAGAGTGTCATGACTCCCAGTCCAGATTCTCCTGAGACTTGGTAGTTTTATTTTGGCAGTCACTGTAATAACAATCCAACTTGGTTGTCTGTCCACTAGAATGTCCAAGTCCTCCCGTTGTTTATGTTTAGAGCAGATTGTTCTCTGCTGCATGTGAGTGTGATTTCATTAAAAATCAAACAACAGCACCAACTAGTGGCCCGGCATGAAAACTACATAATTGTCAGTGTTTCTGCCATTTCCATGTACACAGACAATGTTTTCAAAACTTTACTGTCTAAACGCAACCGTGTTTTATGAAACAAAAAGGCAAAAAACTGTGTTTTCATCCTGACATATTGTTTTGTAAATGGTCCCTATTTAGAATACGTGATCAAACTTTCTCACTCCACTTAGTATCCAGCTCCTGTGCTGGATAGTAAGTGGCAGTGTGACCAGGCGACGCTACATTGATTTGTATCCTAACATTTGACATTAAAGGCCTGCAACCAACTGAAAAGTGGTCTGCGCCTGACCTTTGGGTCGTAAACTCACCAATGAAGCATCACTGCTTTGCAATGAAAGGCAATATGTTCTTGATGGCGATGTTTCTGTGGGACCTTTTGTTTATTTTTCACCCTGGAATGTTCTGAAGAATCTAAAGAAGAAAAAAAAAAGGACACGAGCCTTTAAATATACTGCCACAAATGAACAGTCAAGCGCATTTTATCTGGAAATAAGACACTTTCATATGTATTCTTTATGTTTGATGGCAGAAAATGTCCACAACCCACCATTCAAGACTGTTTTTTTGTTTTGTTTTTTTTCGCCAAAAAGTTGAAATAATTGCTCTTTGTCTCTGCACCTGTGTGACACTGAAAACCCAGAAACCCTCCTTGAATCTCCATGAAAAAGCCCCAGAAGAGCCACTTGTAGTTTGGGAGCAGCGGCGGGCTGAAGTGGCTGAAATACTCTGGAATTAGTCGTGATAGCTGAACACTCAGCAAGGAAGTGGGTACGCATCTCCTTATGTTATTTTTACATTTCATCTCTTTAAAGGCAGTGCGAGGGGGAGGCGTCAGTAAAAAAAATACTTTCTGTTTGCATCCACCTCAGACCGAGTGTGAATGGTCAACATCAAGCAAGATACCAGCTGAAGAGCTGCAGTTGTGCCTCTTTAAGCCCAGAAAGCTTCACAGATTTGTATTCAGAGAGAACGCTCCTGCCACAGCACACAGTCGCTCTGAGGGAGAGGAGCGTTTGGTAAATTAAGCAGAATTATTTCAAAGACGAGGCTCACAAACAGCAGAGACGGCTGGTGAAGCACATTCACACTGCAAAACTCACTCAGCTGCCTTCACACCGGAGTCTGCATTTTATATCAACAGTTAGGTTTCATAAAGGTTTCATAAATCAGATGAGAAGCTCCACAAGCTCCCCGCGCTTAGATTTGTGGTGGCATCAATGTTGGAATGAGAAATAAACAGTGTTGTCACTTCGGAGGAAGGAGGAGGAAAGAGGAAATGTATGGACGTGTTGAAATGAGGCCGAAGGAGGAAGCAGCAGCATTCGGAGTGAAGAAGGGAGGACCTGTAGCCAGATCACCAGATTAAAAAAAATCGTATTTATCGACCTTGTGAACTTTCAGCACAACAGATATTGGCATGAGATGGGAAAACTGTGTGCGGTGGGTATAAATGTAAAGTGACAGTGTGACTGTCTCTCATGCATGTGTGAATCCTCCTCACCATCACAGTTGAGTGATCGACAGGAAGAACGTGAATTACAACAGCTGCTGGGACTGCGAGCGCCGCTGCTCATCACAGGTGGAGACACATGCTGCCGATTGTGTTTTTTGTACCAAGTTCTATCCTGACAGGTTACTATTCAGGGGAAATCTGACGCCAATAGGCTCTTGGATTGTTTATGTTGACTCTTAAAGCAGTTAAATATTACACCTCTTTAATGGTATTTCCTCTTGTTTGTTTTTCATGAACATGATTTTATATTGGATAATGTGACTTTTGACTACTGCTGCAGTAATGACCTGCAGCAGGTGGTGAGGGTGATGGGACTCATAACAGCTCAGTGACCTTTCCACTAAATAACTACAAAAGGAGAGTTGTACTGTATCTCAGGCTGTGTTTACACAACAACCTTTGTCCACAGAAAATGCCTTATTTTTGTTTCAGAAAAGTTTAGCGCTTACATGACAACATTATTAAAATGACTCATAAGATGCATGGAGATGGCAGAAATGCTGAAAACACTGTAGTTAGCATGCCAGGCCACGAGTTGGCGCTGTCACACACATGCAGCAGAGAGCAATCTGCTCTAAACATGGACAATGGGAGAACAGAGACATTCTAGTTGACAGACGGCCAAGTTGGATTGTTATTACGGAGACTGGGACTGGGAGCACTAAAGAGAAGTTTAGTTTTTCCTTGTTTCCATGGAGACAGAGTGTGGGTTTTCTAGAGAGCTTCCGCCTTTGGGGCCATTTTCAAAAAGTTGTGTTTGCAGTGGCTCCAAGCACCATTGTCGTGTAAACTGCCCCACTTCCTCTTCGGAGCCTCCTTTATCCTGGAGGGTAACTCGCCTCTCCAGCCTCGCTGCTACCTGTCACGGTCCTGGAACTCTCCTCATTGTGCTGAAATGAAGGCTGATGCGCTCTCATCACCATTAGAAGTGGTGCAGCTTGTATTAAACCCCCTTATTCACACACAGTCTTGTTCCTCTCTCCAACCTCTTTATATACAAGAACCAAGGCCGTCACTCCATATCCAGACTCTGCTCCACTGCTGAAGCACCTCCCTCTTCTGGTCCTCCTTACCTTCTGTCTGAGTGGTTTCATCCCAGACCGGTCTGTTGCTTCTCACATCCAGTGTGAGAATCTTCTCTTTCGTCTCTTCTAAAACTGGCCACAAAACAAAACACCCATCACAGAATATTCATTTTGGGCCATGTTGGGGCGGCTGTGGCTCAGCTGGTGGAGCGGTCATCTTTCAATCAGGTTTCAGGTTCCATTCCCCATCTCCCCCTGTCCACATGTCAAATCGTCCTTTGAGCAAGACACTGCACCTCAAAGTGCACTCAATGGAGGGATAGTGTCTTACATGTGGCGGCCGGGGCAGGGGTGGCAGTTAGAGAAGTGGACTTGAGACCTGGAGCCGGTTGAACCCCGTCAGCTCACCGGAGCGCCTGAATGTGGCTGCTCACATGCATCCCAGCAGTAGGAAACGTAAAGGTGGAGAAATATAGGGGAGTGATAAAAGTTGGTTAGTTTAAATCCAAAAGGAATGCACTCAGTGGGGGAGCTCCCTGTCCTCGTCTTCTGCCAAACCACTTCTAATGGTAATTAAATCACAACACATCAGATGCGACAACATTCTGATTAATTCAATGAAATGTTTCTTCTTCGTTCTGTCTGACATTTACTAATTAGGTCCTGGTAGAATAGAGCCTGTTTTCCTCAAAGCCTCATCCAAACTGTCTTTGGATTTTCTTTTGTGTGATTGCTGCCGTCCTCCGTTCATTTTAGTGATATATTTTGGCTTTGGCTTGCATCCTTCACCTTTGTTTTTCCCAGTTTGCCTGCTTCCTTTTGACTGACTGCTCATCTGTGAACTTTTGAATCTTCCCTGCTTTGCCGGTTCTGGTTACCTTGAAGTTCATCTTACAAAGTAAACTGTCTGAATCTCTACTTGATGATTTCTGATTTAAATAGGCAGTTGTACTTGTGGAAAGCGTTGATGTTTATAAATGTTTTGATTATTTGGAGTGGGTGTGTTAGTACAACCTTCTTCTGAAAACTGTACACTTCTACTGAATCTCTCTTTTGTTGATCAGAAAACAATAAACTCCAACAGGTACAAGCAAACTGCACGTTTCAACTCATCATCGTGATACTTCAAAAGATTTTTAATGTTTGAGTAAGTGTAGGCATCTTATGTTGGTTATAGGGATGCATTGATACAGATACCAGTATAGGGTGTCAGGCCTGATCCTGCAGGAGCCGCCCGCACTTTTGAAATCACCCAAAACAAAGAGGTAAGCGTTACGTGACATCATCCCTCAGCAACATCAGCAGCAGGTAGAATAGAGAGGAGGCGCATTGTCCGCCGTTTGGAGATTCTTTAATGTCAATGAAAGTAAAAATAGCGAGACAGACTGTGAACAACATTGTGACAAAATATCAAGAGGAGGAGAAAGACAGTAGGTGCAACTTCATCACCAGCAACTTCCTCACCAGAGACATTTGGACCAGCAGAGTTAGAAAAACGTCGCTCAGTCGTTTAACTGCTCAGTGGATCGACACAGAAACTGTGTGCAGGTGGTTCACAGCCTTCTCATATCGTTTGAGTATTAATTAGACTTCATGGCATTTAATAACTACTCATATCGGTATCAGTAGCTGAAGGTTAGCACTCATACTCGTCCTTTAAAAAAGTGCTTCTCTAGTCGGTCATGTGCAATTTAATGTGAAAAGGTGGTAAACAGGAAGTCTGCAGGAAAACGGGCAGCGTCTATGAAAATGGATGGGAAGCTCACCTGACCCTTTCTTCCTGCACTGAGGCCACATTTACACGTACCTGGGTTTTAAAAAAGCTGCGATATTTCTCTGCGTTTGGGCCTTGCATTTACACATAAACGTGGAGATTCCGCAAAAACTGTCTCCACTTGCATCTAAAAGAAGGGTAGTAGCTCTGAACCAGGTGTATCTGCACATCTGTGTCAATGAAGATTCTTCTGTAAACGTAGAAGGGGAAACATCCATTTCAAATGTAAATGTGGCCTTTTAGCTCCCAGCTTCAGCACACCTCAGTCTAATGATGATGTCATCATCAACCTTTTAAAAAAATTCCAATAACAAGCCCCTTAGTGCATTCAAGTCTGTTGCAACTGCGAGAGACTTACAGGACTGCAGGTACTCAACTCTTGGACCCAGAGTTGAGTACCCCTGGCTTATATATTTTGTGAGGAATTTACCTTTAACTGTACACTCCGTACTCCCTGATAGAGCAGTCTGAGCTTACTTCAGCCCTGTAATTTTTCTTTCATGTTTCAGTTAACTGATTAATTGCACTCCTTGCCAGATACCTGTTTTATCTGACATGTTAACTCTTTGTTGCAGTCGGCTTGAATAAGAGGCAAGCGGTATATTCAGTTTTTTTAATAAATGTATTATTTCTTTACAGCAGTCTCTGGTTCCGGGTTATTCTGGGTCTTGTGCTTTAATATCACCAGGTCACATTTATATGAATTACAAAATGGCTGTTTGCTTGTTGCTCTCACTCTCTGTCTGTCTGTCTGTCTGTCTGTCTGTCTGTCTGTCTGTCTGTCTGTCTGTCTGTCTGTCTGTCTGTCTGTCTGTCTCTCTCTCTCTCTCTCTCTCTCTCTCTCTCTCTCTCTCTCTCTCTCTCTCTCTCTCTCTCTCTCTCTCTCTCTCTCTCTCTCTCTCTCTCTCTCTCTCTCTCCTCTCCTTTGGTCACCTTCTATCCCCTATTGAACTGAAACAGCAGAAAGTCTCCTCCTCCTCCTCATCTGGGTCTGTAAGTTAAAAGGGAGTATTTCTTTCCTCCATCTCCTCTACTTGCTCATGTGGAATTGTTGATTTTTCTCTGTAAAAGTACTTGGAAATTACTTCTGGAAAGTACCTGTTGTATTTGGAGCTGTTGAAATAAAATAAAATTGAATTTCAGTTTAGGTAATTTGTTACTCATACTGTTAGTTGGTGCAGCTTCGATCAGTTTACTCAGAAACATTGAAGTCAGAGTTAATACTTGTGAAGCTCCTTCTTGCTGTCTTGGGGCTAGTATAAGATGTCAGAGGAAAATAGGATTCAGGATTTGAATAGCAGCTGCAGAAGACTCAGTGCTATTACTGAAAACTCAAATGCACCATAGTCATCAATAGCAAGTTATTCAGTTTCATCTTAATTCACGAAAGGACCTCCAACTGTTTTTCTTTGCACCCTCACGGTTGTTTTCACTGTCTGGTGATATGACCTTGTTACTATTCCTGCTGGGAAGATTAAATCCCAGAACTGCAATGTGACTGTCTTCCTAATGGGAACAGGAAGCGACACTGATGGGTTGTCTTCACAAATATGATGTCACACCTGAAACTAACCTGGAAATCTGAAACATGCACCAGACTCCATCCATCCAAGCATCCATCCATCCATCCATCCATCCATCCATTCATTAGCACTTTCGCCTCACAGCGGGTTTAGATATTTGAACCCACAGCATGGGTTCAAATATGCCCGGGGCCTTTCTGGGTGGGTGGATGGATGGATGGATGGATGGATGGATGGATGGATGGATGGATGGATGGATGGATGGATGGATGGATGGATAGATAGATAGATAGATAGATAGATAGATAGATAGATAGATAGAGAGATAGATGCTGCGCTGTGTGGCTGCTGCCAATGGGCCATTCGGGAAGGAATATCCCCTCTGGTGATTAACAGTGCTATAAAATAAAAATAAAGAAAATACTATGAGCAATGCTTTCAGCCTCACTAGTATAATTAATTAAAGCAAGTGAAATGACCCTGACATTGCTAACATCCAAAGTATTTATGGATTCATTATATACATTGAGTTGTTAGTAGAGAAGAAAACATTCCTTCAGTTTTCTTCACCTTGAGATGTTACGCATCAACATCAATACTTTATTTATTTGTTTACTTCTGAGTCAGAGTTGTGCACTTAAGGACCATTTCACCTGCCGCTGCTTATTCATACCGTTTACCAAGCACACAATCAAGTGGTGAGTTCACAATCCAGGTAACAAACAAGAAAAGTCCAAGCTGGAGCCTCGTGCTCTCCAGCCTTCCTGCAACTTTCTGTGTTGTAAACCATTTTAGTTCTCCACTCGGAACATTCCGGCCGCTGCACTGATTAAGGTGAATGGGATTTTGTTTGTGCAGCTCAAAGCTTTGAAAAAGGTCCATTTGATTCAATTTCATCCCCATTGTAGTGCTGCTGCAAACAGAGACTGATATCTGTGAACAGATCAAACTCAAACCCTCTGTACAGCCGGCGGCAGACGTTTGGGCGAGGCGGCTGTTGACAGGCAGACTCCGGTTGGTAAATGTAGGAAACGTGTAGCAGAATAACCAACGTTGTGTCATTCACCGAAAGATTTACCAGAAAACAGGCAAATGAAGCCTCGCTGTTGCTTCATAATTAAAAACAATCGAAAGGTGGCCTGTGTCACCCTGGTGCCGGAGAAAAATACATCTCTCACTTCTTCCTGCTTGACATCCTCTGTTTCATCCTGAAAGAAGCCACGTCAAGGGTTTGGCAGCTCAGACAAATGAAAAAGAAAAAAAAAAAAACACAAGGGGAAGGGAAGCAGTGGGTTTGTTAGCAGCACAGAATTAAAATGTCATTATGTGTCTCTATTCTGAGCTGAGACTGCTGCAGGGATCTCCCACATCGCCGGCTTTGTTCGCTAAAGTGACGTGTGGTTTCACAAAAGTTCACAATTCCACGTAAATCCCAAAAGAAACTGATGTGCAATTGTCTAACACAGTTTTAATATTGTGTTCACAGAATGTAACACACATGAATGCACAAGCGGCACCCTCTAATAATAGTGTGAGCTGTGCTAGGGATTATTGAGAGCAGATAAGAGATGTGTCAGAGTTTTAATAACTAGAAAGTGATATTTGTATTGAAGTCGTTCAGAGCCCTGAAGACTGAGCATGGAAAGATGTGTTTAAATAGTATAAACTCACTTTTAATTGAATGCCTTTGCTGTCAGTTTCATCTGTTAGTTACTGAGTAAATGTTAACACCAAAGCTTCTTTCTACCTGACAAACAGAATCTTTTCAATAAACTTTTTCTCATTGCGAGTGACTTTGAATGCCAAAAAAATGCTTCAAAAGCTTCCATGAAAAAGATTTTATCAGGAATGTGGACATTCAGGAATTATTTGCTGTAAAAGATGATCGTATCTGCCTGCTGATGATTCCTCTGGTGAAAGGACTTTACACATGTGACACGTTTTACCACTTGAGCAATGTCAAAATTTATATCAGGTCTGTCAAATGTATGGGCAGTGGAATCTCCTGGTAAAGTTTAGATTTCAAACTTTACTGGAATGTTTTAGTGATAATAACAGTTAATTCCATAATAATGAAACTTTTAGCCACCCTTCGTACAGGTCCTCTCAGCATCTAGCTGATGTAGAAACGTGTCTCTCTGTATGCAGATGATGGTGTAGTATACACGACGGGGAATTCAAAGGAGACAGAGTTACAGGGGCTGGAGAGAGTCTGAAGTATCCCACCTGGAGTTTCCCCCGACCCTGCCCCCTCCCTGAAGCGCTGTTCGAGCTCCTCTGGAGACAGGTGGTACCGGCCTCGCTGCACAGGCTCCTCGGGGCAGGTGAGGAGCATGCGCCCCCCCCCCCCCGGCCACAGCAGCAGCAGGGTTGGCGCCATCAGTAGCTGCTCTCTGAATGTGCTGCCATGGTGACCGATAAGCCTCGCGTTGATATTCTACACCTGAGTGACGTTCTTCAGCTGCTCGAAGCAGGCAGACCGGAAACAGTGTTAGCATCATTAGCATGAGCACAGGACGTCTACAGTGTGTGTGAGAGACTGACCACTCTTTCAGGGCGATGTCGACGCCCACAGAGGGCATGGCCAGCGTGTCGGACATATGCACACACACACACCTCTCGTATTTCTCGATCCGAGGGAGGACGGTTGTACACAGTTCCAGTTTCCACAGCAGGTAGAAAGATTCCATGAGTTCATGGGAGGAGTTTTGTCAGTGTTACATTAGTTTTACTAAACTGAATTTTACATATCTAGCTGTATGAATGAGTTGGGATTTATGGTTGGTTATTAGCATTAACTTACTGTAAGTAATAAAGCACTGGAAGTAATATATGAAAAATTTAAATTATTAATGGAAGTAAACTATCATTTACTCATTAACAACTCCTGAAGTAGTTGAGTTTTTACTTAAATTATTTTACTTAATTACTTAATTATTGATTTGAATACATTTGTTATTTATTCATTAATAATAAAAGGGGGCACCACCAGAGAATCTGGAACTAGCTAATACCAAAATATCAGTCTCGTTTGAAAAAAGGTTTATTTAAGTTACTTAAGTTAACAATCTTAAATAAAAGGGAAGCTGTGAGATCTGAGCACAGATGGTTACAAACCGGTGAATTGTCAATAAACAATAAATACAAAATAATCACCAAGAATCGTTCATTTCAGCGAACAGGCGTTTATTAACAAAAGTGTATTAATTCATAAATAATTCATAAATCATTTTATAAATCCACACATTTAAGTAACACGGAGATCTAATCTACTAAACAGCAAACACTATGCACAAAGAGAGAGAGTGTGTGTGTGTGTGTGTGTGTGTGTGTGTGTGTGTGTGTGTGTGTGTGTGTGTGTGTGTGTGTGTGTGCTTATCTCGATCAGATTAATACGAGCGACGGCGTGAGGTCAAGTTAGTGAAGGAGGGCGAGAAGAGAAGGACAGAGAGTTCTGGCGAGGTTCGGTCCAGAACCCTGGTTCCTCCACACAGAGATTGAAGTCGCTTCTGGAAGCTCACTTGATTCTCTGGTTTCTGCAGTGGGGAACCCGAGTCCATACTGCGATGGTGCACGTGAACATCGCGTTCACGCCCGTACACAAAGAGGCTGCTGCAGCGCCGTGCAGCTGCGGCCTTATCAGTGGCACATTAAAAGACATTGCATGTTAGCTTCAGGCTAATCTAACAACGCTGCCCAGACAAAAGCGCTAACTGTTGTTGTGCTGTGTTGTTCAGCACCGGGTGGTGCTGTGCGGTTAAGTGAGGCAGCAGCGGTAACTTCTTGGTACCGGGTCTGAATTCGGCGTCCTGAATTCGGAGGCCTTGCTCAGCTGCGGGAGTGGACAGCGGGGCAGCTGAAAGTGGGGGAGACGCAAGCTTGCGTCCCACCGATCCAAAAAACAGAAAAAGGAAAAGAGAAGACGTTTTCCAAACGGTGTCCTGCTCGTCCAGCGGGCTGAACCTTGTTTTGGTTCTGTGGTTCCACTTTGTGCTCTCTTTTCCGTCTGATGCAGCAGAGACGTGTGTCTCGCTCGGCAGTCGGGGATGAGCAGCGAGGAGCGGTTTGTTGGAGGGCAGTTTTACCAAGTTTGAATTTTCGATGGGTTCGAGCCATGAGTGGCTGGCAGCTAGGGCTCCACATTCACTGCCGAGTTCCTATTGGTTTCACACATGAGGTGTGCGGCACTACTAGGGTCGCTGCCTTCCTCCCTGCTGTTTTACGGCCTGTTTTATTGTTCCTGGTGTTTCTCCTCTGGGGGGAGAAACTGCTGGAGGAGTACATTGGAATCTTGAGCCCAACAAATGCTATAATTGTTTGTTATATCACATCATAGAAGCGTGGCATTATGAAGTAACTGGCAAGCAAATTTATCAATAGTCAGAAAAGGTTTTTCACCAGCAACTACAACTGTGACTGTGTGTGAATGGGTGAATGTGACTAATATTGGAAAGCTTCTTGGTGGCTGTTGAATCAGTGGAAAAACAGAAATATAGGTGAACTCCATTTACCATTTCTTCCTGTGGTTATCTGGGTTTTCTCCATCTGGACAGTTTCAAGTGATTCGAGGTGAACTGGTGACTCTGAGTGTCTCCTGTGTTTCATTTGTCTCTATTTTTATATTCCTATAATCAACAGCTGAGATGGAAAGTGGCTCCAGTGCTGAAGTGTCCGTCCCTGAACTTGATAAAGTCGTAAAGAAGACGGATGAACGAGTCCAGATGGAAGAGGTGATGTCTTCTTTAATTTCATAAGAAATCTACTCAGTCGTACTTAACTATACATGAAAACCAGATAATGCGACTGTAATGTAGCATAAAATATTAATAATGGCACAGGACAGTGATGGAAAGAGTTCATATACATGGCACATTCATCCATAACCTTTTACATGTCAAGTGCTGAAGTCATACATCATAATAAGTTGACTTATTAACATTACAGAATGATTAATCGTACCACTGAGTGGATGTGACCGACTCAGGTACTCAATATCCATGAATATAATGACCATGCATTAATTACTAGTATGGTAGTTTTACTTGTATACCATTGACGTGAACTATATTTTGAATACAATTACAAACTTTGGGACATTCTCAACTTATCTTCTGGGTGGGATTCAAATATGGAACCTTCTTCTTTTGCTCAGTATTTTTCCACAGCTTGGGTTTCCCTGGTCTGGATTGAACTGGCAGAAGACTTGTGAATTTAACATGAATACAATTATTCAGTCATTATGTTGAGCTAATGCCTCCTCGCTCACTTTTTCGCATCAAAATAGCATAATTATACACAAAGATATCAGTTAGATACGGAGGCCCGCTGGCCCAGCAGAGTTAGAGGCTTCCTGAAGAGATATGAACGGTCCATGTTTTACATACATGTTTAAGAGATGACTGAATAAATATACAGGCAAAAAACCAACTCAAACACGTTTGTCTTCACAAGCTTCAGACATATGCAGTGCCACATATGTAATCAGAGTATTTCTAATCCTAACTAGATCATTTTACAACCTAAACGTTAGGACCTTTGTGCCATTCCTAATGGTCATGAGTAAATAAGACCATAAACCAAGCTTCAATTTTCAATTAATTTTGGTGTGACCTGACATGGTCCTGAATGTGTTTGTTATTAACAGGGGAACAAAAGCTTTAGGCTTGTTTAACACAACAACCATTTCAAGTGACAATGCAAGACTTTCGTTGTATTTTAGAGTTCCGTTGCCAAGACAGCAGGGTTTGGAACCACTAAAACTATTTGTAAACGGCTCCCGAGGGGGAACTTTTTGAACGTTCGTGTATAATAAGCAGTAATGCTGCTACTGCACATGCTCACCACAAACTTATTAACTAGTAGTTGTGCACATGCTCAGTAGAAAAACAATAAGAAAAACGTGTGTCATGACTCCCAGTCCACATTCTCCAGGGACGTGGTAGTTTTAACCAAGATGGCTGCTGAGTGCAAGAGTGGTTGGTTGGGCTCCACTTCTGGCCTCTAAATCTTGTTATTTCTCTACTCCCTGCTACTCTTATCGTGTGTCTGGACTTGTAACAAAAGGAATATTTCAGCCAGCTCAACTAAAGGTGAACCCTCTAAATGATATTTATTTGGACATGGTCATTTTATCCTGTACTCTATCTGGTCCTCCAGAGGCCTGCGCAAAAGTACAAACAAGGCTGTCAAACTAAAATCGCAGCATGGCAAAGGCTACACAGTTAAAGTACTATTCATGCTGCTACTCCAGGCAGGGGACATTCACCTTAATCCTGGCCCGGCCACAGTCAAACCACTGGCCGTGCCTGGGTTAGCAGAAACTGAGTCAACACAATCTACTATGAGTCAAACATTTGGATCAGCTGATCGGCTGTTGCTGTCACAGTCCCGCCAAACATCTGCACTGAGTGGAGAGCCACTCCTGGCGCCACTCCGACTGACACCAGGGCTGTACCGACCTGCACAACGGACGGACCTGCATGGATCTACACAGCTGACCGGTGCACCACAGCTGCCTTCGCCTCTGCTGACTCCGGCGCTACACGTAGCTGCGCGGCTGACTGGAGCACCGCGATCACCACCAACACCACGCCGATTGTCACCGGAGCTGCGTGGATGCGCAATGCTGTGTCATGCGGCCGTGTGCATGGACACAGAGGAGCGGCACGACACTGGGTTTCTCCCTGTCGCAGCTGGATACAGCAGGTCGGGTGAGTTGAGCCGCACCGCGTGGAACAGACTCACACAAACTGTTGGGAACAGGAACTATTAAACAACATGCAAATGCAACAAGGCCCGAAAGTTGTACGTAAGCAAAAACAACTGCTATTCTTCCAAACTTTAAATCATGCATGAGTCCTCTGGGACACGAAGACCAAACCAAAGGGGATCTTCGGAGGACATTTAAATATACGCAGTATTATCCCCAAAGGAGAGGAGATCTCTGCGCTATTGCAGGACTCAAATCTGGACTATCTCTGTCTCTCAGAGAGTTGGTTACACAGAAATATAGACACTAATATGATAGAATGTCCAGGTTATCAATGTTTTAGGAAAGACAGACAAACAGGGAAGGGAGGAGGTGTTCTCATTTACATCAAAGAGATATTTAAATGTCAGCTGGTGGACTCGAATACTCCGCTTGAATGTCTAACTGTCAATGTATGTCTTTCACCAGTAATGAATTTTAACATTGCAGTATTGTACAACCCACCCTCACAATAATCTTCATTTTATAATGAACTAAGTGATCTGGTTAAACAACTTGAGGATCACAGAGAAACAATATTATTTGGTGACTTCAATATTAACTGGTCTGATAAAAACAGCAAACAAAAGTTGAAAAGCATAATGTCCAAATTCCATTACCAACAAATGATCAAAGGCTCTACCAGGATAACCAAAAACTCTAAAACACTTATTGACATGGCATTTGCTACTAAACCAGAACGCATAACTAGAACGTATAATCTGGTAACTGGTCTTTCGGATCATAACATGATTCTCACTGTAAGAAAAGTTACAAAAAAGCGACTGCAGTATTTTGGAGGTGCTGAGGATAACAAAATAAAATTAATTATTCCTAAATCTAAATCTGTAGAGTTTGAACAACATTTGAATAATCAAAACTGGGAGCAGCTCACATCAATATACGAAGTAGATGATTGTTGTAATTCTATAACTGCATCTATCACAAAGTCTCTAGAAACATTTACAAAGCAAATTCAATTTAGACCAAAGACAACCAACTTACCATGGCTAAACACTGAAATAAGAAAACTTATGAAGAGGCGAGACTCAGCGTTGTAGACATCACTTACCTCCAAACTATAAACTGATCACTTGATTTACAAACAGCTAAGAAATAAAGTAGTACAAGAGCTGCGTAAATCCAAAGCATCATATTACAATAAACTGATTGAGCATGCAGAGGGTAACAACACTTCCCTATGGAGACAACTAAATAACTTGACTAACAAAACAAATAATCAGAAGAGGGTAAAGGATCTTAGAATTAATGGCAAGACCATCAGTGACAATGCCACTTTGGCAAATGAATTTAATCACTATTTTGTGACGTAGGTGGAAGAACTAACAAAAACATTTGTGTTACCAAATATACTAAACAATACAAAATCAACCCTCTCAGCAGGTACGTTTAACCTTAACGCGATAGATGAAGAACAAATTACTGGCATTATTAAAACATTAACAAACTCAAAAACAAATGATATTTACAACATGGGTACTTCTTTTCTCAAAACACTCAGCAAAATATTAATAAAACCACTGACTTATCTCATTAATCTTTCCATTAAGTCTGGTTCATTTCCAACTGGCTGGAAAAAAGCAGTCGTCATACCAGTATTTAAATCAGGTAGTCATGACAATATAGCTAACTACCGCTCAATCTGCATTTTACCGGTCTTATCTAAGGTCCTTGAAAAAGTTGTAGCAACTCAGCTGATGGACTTCCTACAAGACAGTCAATTTCTCCATCCTCACCAATTTGGCTTTAGACCAGGCGACTCAACTGAGATAGCAAATTGCTGTCGTGTAGAAAATATTAAACAATCCTTGGATAAGGGTAATGTGGTGGGAGCTGTATTTCTTGACCTTAAAAAGGCTGTTGACACTGTCAACCACCACTTACTTTTATCAAAAACGATATCTCTTAATTTTTCTCCTGAAACTATAAAATGGTTCACATCATATCTCCAGGACAGAGAACAGTGTGTAAAAGTTGATCAAAACATATCATCCTTTGTAAACAATCATATGGGCATACCACAAGGGTCCATTCTTGGTCCTTTACTTTCAGCCTCTTTAGTAATGATCTGCCATTACAATGCCCAGCAGAAACATGTCAGCTTTATGCAGATGATGCTGTTATATATACAGAGGCCAAGACTCCAGCACAGGCTGCACACCTCCTGTCTTCATATATATTGGACATCCAAGAGTGGCTCATCCAGAACCATCTACTTCTGAACCTCCAGAAAACAGTGTCGATGTGCTTCTCAATTAGAAAATGTAACCTGCAACAATTCAAAGTTAGTATCCATAACCAAGACATTAGCTTAGTGACAGAATTGAAATATCTTGGAGTGGTATTAGACCCTCAACTCAAAATTAACCACCACATAAAGAAGATATCAAAAACAGTAAAAATAAATCTGAATTGTTTTAAATTAATCAGACATTACATATCACACCAAGCAGCCACACTGTACATGCACTCAATGATATTCTCTCACATATCGTATTGTCTGACAGTATGGGCTCAATCGGCCCCTTCCATAACACAACACATTGGGTCTTTATACAATCAAACTCTTAAAGTCCTGGATAAAAAAACAATTAGGTGGCATCACTGTAAAGTCATCAAAAAGTATAATTTCCTGAGTTTCGAAAGTTTCATCGACCTCTGTTTTCTGAAATTAACCTTCAAATGCTTCCATAAGTCAGCACCAGAGCCACTCTCTGATTCTATCCAAAAACAGGACAGCAGCGGAGTCACCAGGAGCTCGGTCAATAACAACTGTAAAATACCCCACCGAAAAACCACATTGGGACAAAAGGCATTCTCAATAAAAGGTAGTCACACCTAGAATGCAATGCCAAACGAATTAAAAATGATAACAGATCCCAAAATATTCACCTCAAAGGTTAAAAACTGGCTGAAAACAAGACAAGAATGTACCCACTTATGAAATACTACTATGTCTACAGGGTCTGTGTTTTACTGTAGTGAAGGAGGGAGGGAGGGCGGAAATGTGTTTTACTGTAGTGTGGGGGTGGGGGTGGGGGGGCTGTTTTATTGTAGTGAGGGAGGGAGGGCAGGGATGTGTTTTATTGTAGTGAATGAGGGAGAGAGGGAGGGAGGGAAGGAATGTGTCCTACCCCAGTGAATGAGGGAGGGAGGGAGGGAATGTGTTTAATGTTTATGATAGCAGGTAATTGTGAATTTACTCTGTGTATTCTGTGTATTTCTGCTTGTCTGATGTATCTTGGTGTTGTATGTACTGTTGTTTCCTCTTTTACCCTCTGAAAAGCCCTTCCAGGGACGAGAGTTGCAAATTAGTGTCAAGCTACATACTCTATGTGCAACACAACAGATTTTTTCTATGTATATTGCACTGTCCCTGATAAATAAATAAATTGAAATTGAAATTGAATTATTTTGAAAGTCACCATAATAACAATCCAACTTGGTCGTCTGTCAACTAGAATGTCCGTGTTCTCTTATTGTTGATGTTTAGAGCAGATTGTTCTCTGATTTGCATGGTTCCATTACAAAAACAAACACCAGTGCCAACATGTCACTTGGCATGAAAACTACACTGTTTTGGCCATTTCTGGCTAAACAAACATGTTTTGAAAATGTTGCCATGTAAGCAGGAAACATTTGTGAAACAAAAGCCCCAAAATGTGTTTTCTCTTGAATGGGATCTTAGTCACATAATCATTGGTTGTGGTGATAACTGCCCTGGAACTATGAATAAAATGACTATTCCAATAAGTTAAAAACATAAAGAGAGTGCATCTCATAAATCAAACCACATTGAAAAGACCAACAAAATTCATCCTCTAACCATTAATACATTTCTTCAAATCATTGTAGTCTGTCAGTGTCTCTTCAGTAACAATAAATATTTTTACCCATGGCATAGAAAATTACTGTATTTTAATTTTTTTTTGTTCCTTGAGCAGATCAAGTGGACCAAGTAAGCATGAAAAGAAAAATGGTTTTACCGTTTAACACAAACTGAGACAGTTGGGAATATGCAGGTATATGAATCCCTAAAACTACTTCTTTAGAAGAACGATAAAATATTCTGAA